>NC_056733.1:926981156-927266156 GCF_019279795.1 Protopterus annectens | reverse complement strand
ATAGAGTTGTGGATTCTGCTTCTAAAATGTAGACTGTAGTGTGATGAATGCCTTAC
The DNA here is from genome assembly GCF_019279795.1 of Protopterus annectens. Lineage (NCBI taxonomy): Eukaryota > Metazoa > Chordata > Ceratodontiformes > Protopteridae > Protopterus > Protopterus annectens. The sequence goes on along the minus strand of NC_056733.1, from coordinate 927,266,100 downwards.
TTATGTTGTGATTCGATACTCAACATTTCAGGAGAGGCGCTGTCTGACATTTTATTGCATTTGATTTGTGGCACGTAGCTTTGCTGTGGCATGACACAGTACCAGTTAAGATGTGCTTATGAAGGAGACGGGTAGATTACCTAGGCATTTCAGCATTGAAACCATGCAGAGTGAGGTGTGTTTTTTTAAATAAGAAACATCTTTATTAAGTCGTCACTTACGACATAGGCAGTCATATGGTAATATAAATGAAAACAAACCGTATTGGCATATTTTCAATTGCACACGTTATTCCTCACTTACCTGTCCAGTCATTGTCTGTCAAACGTTTTACTATCAAAAGATCTAAAGTCGTTTGTTCTAAAGTTGATATGGTTGACAAATATAAGTAAAACAAAAGCAGTAGCAGTCAATAAGTAAAACAAAAGCAGTAGCAGTCAGTAAGTAAAACAAAAGTAGAACAGTAATTCTATTGCACTGATGCTGAAGCACCCTGATATATAATATCATCTTTGCCGTGGCAGTGCCTGGAAGTATTTACTACGTTATGGTTGACAAATATGGTTGACACATGAATATTAAGTACGTTATTTGGTCGACAGTCTGTCGACATTATGTTGATAACAGTCAAGGATTTCCCTTGTCAGCACTGTTGTGCGATTTCGGAGTTGTAATGTATAAGTAGGGGGGGGGTGCAGTGTTATTTGCTGTCGACCATTTGAACTTCGACGTTATGAATTCGATCTTTTGAACTTTAGACATTATGATTTCGACCAAATGGAACGTCGACCAAATGACTTTAGTTCTTTTGGTAGTAAACCCTGTTACATTACAGAGCTCATTTATTTCCTCCCTTCCCTCATTCCTCCTCCAAAACATTGTTTTGCATGTATTGTTCCCACAATTCCCATCTTTTCTATGTAATTTGCTCCTACCATTTTTTAAAGATTTTCCCTTCCCTTAAACCTCATTCCTCCTCCAAAAACATTTTTTCTGAATGCATTGTTCCATTTCCCATTTTTTATATGTAATTCGTTCCTAACATTAGATCCCACTTCCAATTGTTTTATCTCTGTTACTACATCCACTGTTTCTAGTACAGTTGGTTTATATTTCCATTTTCTAGTAATTGCTTTTTTAGCAGCCACTAGAATTAAACTCAGCAAGGCCTTGCAATGTCTAGGCAATTCTGATTCTGTATCACAGCTCAAAAAATCATTTCCTTAGTTACACCGATTTGCTCACTCAGCATCCATGATAGAGTAGTCTGCAGAGAATCTTTAAAGTCTGCCAACTCATTGCACTCTTTCTCATCACACCTCCAACATTTGCAGTCTATCTGAGGCATAATCGGTTGGAGTTTAACGATACCTATGCAGACATGTCCAAGCAAACTTCCTAAATCTTTTAGACTTTGTTGCATATTTTGGAGACATACTTATGTCCTCCCATTGTTTCCTTGTGAATTGCATATCCAGTCTCTCTTCCCAGTCTTTTCTATTCTTGTCTGGTTCCTATAGATGTCCTTCTGTTCTTATGTTGCAGTATTCATTACAGTATGGAGGTTGCTGCCTGCAGCGCTGACATCCGGCCAGTATACCAAAGTCTTTGGACCAGGAGGGTAGGGGTGACTTCCTCTGTCAGAGCCATAAACTGATGTAGGGTATAAAAGTGACGTCTGCATGTACCCTCTTCAGAATCTTTCTGCCGCAGTGAATGTCTGTATCCTGTTTTCCAATTCGGAAGCGGATCACTTGTTCTCAGATGACCATTACCCTCAACCGCTACAGATAAGTACCTTGTTGGGTTTTCCTTGTCTTTTGTTAGTTTCTAAGACTTGCATGTTTACTGGAAAGGGGAAGTGTGCTTATGGGAGACAAATTCCTCACAAGGGCATGCATGAAAAGTGAGTATTCTGTTTAGACGAGGCCCACAACCATACGTCCTGCCCCATCTGTTTAGATGAGTCCCACAACCATACGTCCTGCCCCATTTGCAAATCCTTTGTACCCAAAACTCTCTTTAGCCGTTTGGCCACGTTAAAACTATACTTAGAAAATCAAAGGGTCTGGGGTCTCGCACTCTGTATGGAGGGTGGAGTAGGCATGTTCGATGAGCCACCATGGACGAAGGCCAAAAAAATCAGGACAAATTCCCACGCTGCGTCTCGGGCGTCCAGAGATATTCTTGAGGTAGATGAAAGCCTGGGATCTTTTCAGACCTCCATTTCCCAACCAGGCCTAGGAACCACAATGGAAGCTGGGATGGCGCAAACTGAGTACGTCCACTGAGGTTAATTAGCCATCAGATCCTGATGGTTGAGGGGAACCTCGGCTCATACAGTCGGAAGGGCCTACTCTTTCCCTACCATCCACCCAGACGTTGGCTCCCACTGATACTCTGCCATCTGCCCCTGTGAAGAGAACACAAAAACTAAAGCATCCAGAGCCTCAACCTGTCCCTGGATGGGAAGTTTTCTCTCAGAATCTTTTTACGACATTCCAGGCCTTGCAGACACAACAACCACCAGCTATTACTCCTTCAGGGCCCCCATTAGAGGTATCAGAGGAAGGATTATTCCTCTTCTGAGGGATCATTGACCTATGGCTCACAAATAGACTATCCTAAGGATTTTATTACCCCCAGAGGAAGAGGATTCTATCACCTCTGAGTCTCCTGGGAAGAATTCCCCTTTGGGGATAGCATTTCCCTCGAGGGAACATTTTAATTGCCGGACCTCAGAGGTCTCTGACACTAAGAAAAGGTACTTTTATCTGCTGCAAATGGAACAACCATCCCCCTCTGCTGTGCCCCCTTTGCTTCCTGCCTTCCAGGATGCCTTCTTGTCCGCTTCACAGGCCCCAGGTTCCCAACCCCCAGCCTCTAAATGTCCTGACCATTTTTACAAGGTGCTTCAGGGCATCCAATTCCTATCCATGAAACCCCCCCTCAGGACCCAGCAGTTATTGGAGTTTCTGCTGATAAAACATCCAGACAGTTACCTTCTGCTGCTTTTTACCCTACTGATAAAGGCAGCAAATTCAAGGATAGACTAGGGAAGAAAGTGTATACCTCCTCTACTCTGGCTATAAGATCTTAACTACCAAGCACACATGGCCAGGTATGTCCTGGACACTATTTCCAAGGCTACTACCCTCCTCTCTCAGGTTCCTGATTTATCAATTAAAACCCAACTTAATGTCCTACTTTCCCCAGCATCTCAGGTGACTAGGCACTCCATTAAGTGCAGTTATGATGCTGTAGAAGCCTCTTCAAAATCTGCTGCATCAGGTTCTGTACTGAGGCGATATTCCTGGGTGAGACTTCAGCCACTTCCTATGGATGTGCAAACTAAACTACTAGATGCCCAACTGGACAATAAAACCCTGTTTGGACAGGCTGCAGCAGAACTTCTTAAATCCGTTCAAGAAAAGGGAAAAGAACTTCAAAACCTGAAACATTTCCTGGTGTTTTCTATCCCCAGATGACATAGAAACTATCCACAAAGAACTTTCTTTGTCAGGAGACAGTCCTCCCACTCGGCACCTCAGCCAAAGGATGTGGGCCACCCAGGAAAAGCTGTACTCCCAGGTTTCCTTCCATCCTTGCAACCACCCCTGTTCGGAGCCAGTCTGACCAAACCAGATCACCTCCACTGTAACTTCTAAGGCCAAACCACCCCCCTATCCCTTCGTCTCATCCTTTCCCTACCCTCCTGGCAGAAAATCACATCAGAAAACTGGGTCCTCTCCATCATTCAGAGGGGATACTTTGACGTGGTGGCTGTTATCCCCCCCCCTTTCCAGGGGATTCCTCAACCTCCATCAAACCAAGCTCAACTTTTCCCCACCATCATTCAACAATTGCAAACTCGGGGCATCATAGAGCAGGTACCTTCCCCACAAAGAAACAAAGGTTTTTACTTCAGAGTGTTTCTGGTACCAAGGAAAGACAGCCCATGGAGCCCATTTCTGGATTTATCTTTCCTAAACCTGTTCTTCAAGGTACCCAGTTTCAAAATGATTATCTTACCTTTGCTCCTACCACTCATACCAACACAGGCTTTTATGGTAGCACTGGATTTTGAAGGATGCCTATCTCCACATTCCTATACACCCAGATTATAGGAAATTCCTACACTTTGCAGTAGGTTCCTGACATTTTCAATTCTCTGCATTGCCCTTTGGACTCTCCACTGCTTCTCGAGTGTTCACAAAGTGTCGAGCACCCTTCACTGATCACTGCAGAACACAGGTTATAGAAATATACCCATATCTAGACGACCTGTTAATTCTTCATCAGGACTGTCAAATCCCTCTACACCACTTACAACAGGTGATCTTCACCTTGACTCAATTAGGGTTGGACTGTAAACAAGTAAGTCTCACCTGACCCCCACTCAAGACCTGGTTTTCTTGGGATGCAGGATTAGAACAGACAACATGAAGGCCTTCATTCCAGACCAAAGGACCCTGGACGTTTCTGTCTACTTCAGCAGTCTAATTACACTCACTTCCTTGCCAGCACGAGAATTCCTAAAGATGTTAGGCCATATGGCATCCCTAATACCTATGTTACCCCTGGCAAAACTCCACATGAGAAAAATCCAGTGGATCCTGAAGAATTTATGGAGCCAACAGTCCCACCCCCTGGACATCGACATCCCCCCTTCCCCTACTTCAGTGTCTGAAGAGGGAACTTCAGTGGTGGGTCTGTGCCATCAGTCTCAACCAGGGAACCTCCTTACAGGTACCAGCCCCCCTTCAACAAATCTCTGCAGACGCATCAGATATGGGATGGGGTGCAGAGCTACTACACAACCAGAAGCAATTCACTGTGCAGGGAAAATGGTCCACACGAAGACAAAGAGACCATATCAACATCAAGGAAATGATGGCACTTCTAGCCCTACAGACATTCAAGTCAGCTCTACACCCAGGAACCCTGAAAGTGATCAAGGACAATATGACTTCCTGTGGGACATATATGGGGGGGAGGGAGACGAGATCCTACTCTCTTTGCAGCTTAGCCACCCAGATCTAGACCCTAAAATCATCACTCCAGGTTCATCTGATTGCAGTGTACGTCCCCTCTACAGAGAATGTTATGGCAGAGTCTCTCAGCAGAACTTCACCTCTCTCTCACGAGTGGATGTTTAGCTGAGAGGTATTCCTAGATCTTATCCACAGGTCGGGTATTCTGCAAGTAGATCTTTTTGCCTTCTCCCAGAACAAATAGATACCCATGTTATGCACAAGGGACCCACATCCTCAAGCCTGGAAAGTGGACGCCTTTTCCTTTCCTTGGGTGAGAATGTATCTCTATGCTTTCCCACCCTTCACACTGATTCAGAAAATCCTCCTGAAAATCCAGAGGGACAAACCCAAAATCCTGTTGGTGCCCCCCTTTTGGCCAAGACAGCATTGATTTCCCCTTCTCTATCTACTAGTCAAGGGCAATCATCACAGGTTACCACACAGAATATACTTGCTCATGCAGGACAAGGGGATCCCTACTACACGTTCAGTTGCGCAATCTAAGACTGACCTTGTGTGTGATAGGGTTCTAATCCCCTTTAGACACCTATACTCAGAGGACGTACTCAATATTCTGCAGGAGGCCAGAATACCTTGTACCAGTTGAAATTATGCATCTAAATGGAAGACATTCTCCAGGTGGTGTCAGTGGAAAAAACAGGACCCTATGACTATTCCTGTACCCTTGGTTCTTTCCTACATGTGTGAGCTCCTTCACTCAGGACTAACTTACTCTTCAGTTAAAGTCCATGTATCTGCCATCTTTGCTTGTCTGCCCATGTTACCACCTCTGACTTCTAGATTGGAGGTCAAGCTTTTCCTGAAAGGCATACTGCATGTTAGACCCCCTCGAAAGCCTATACCCCCCCCCCCTTGGGACTTGAATTTTGTACTAGAAAAACTTACATTGCCACCTTTTGGACCAGCTCATTCAGTATCCCTGAAACTGTGTACCCTGAAAACAGTTCTGCTAGTGGCCCTTACTTCCGCCAGGACAGGGTATCAGAGATACAAGCCCTTACGGCTATCCCTCCTTACCTTATTTTCCACAAGGACAGAGTTGCCCTCAGGACTAACCCCTCCTTCATGCATAAGGTGGTTAATGAGCTCTCATTAAACCAGACCATTAACCTACCATTTTTTTACCCTTACCCTCAGAATCCCTCAGAGAGGACTCTTCATTCTTTAGATGTCCACAAACAACTGAGGTGCTACTTAGAAAAAAAAAACAAACCTCTTAAAAAGTCTGACTAACTATTCATCTTCTTCCACCCTAGGGCTCTAGGGTAGGCAGTTTCCAAACAGACCATTTCTTCATGGGTTTCTAAGACTATTGGCATGTGCTATTCCAGTCATGGAAAAACTTTACATGGACATGTCAAATCCCACTCAACCAGGACAGCTGCTTCCTCAGCTGCCTTTTTTAAAGGGGTTGATTATGCCTCCTCAATTTTAGAAGCTGCTACTTGGGCTTCAGTGCACACCTTTACCAAGCATTACAAACTGGACTTATATTTAGAACTGGGTTTGCCAGGTCTGTTCTTCAGGGTCTCATTGACCAGGGACCCCTGCCAGGTCTGTTCTTCAGGGTCTCATTGACCAGGGACCCCAACCCTCCACCCAGGCTCGTACCTAAAAGCTTTGGTATTCTCCCTACTGTAATGAATACTGCAACATGAGAATAGAAGGACATAGAATAGTTGTGTAAGAACTTACCATAACCTTAGATGTCCTCCTTTTTCATGTTGCAGTATTCAGTCCCTCCCTCCTACCCCCTCTACTTTACCTCTCTAATCTACTGTTACTTACCTGTGGGGACATAGTCACCCACCCTCTTAACCACTCCACTGCACACAGCCTATCAAGTACCCTATGGTTTAGTCTACATGGAAGTCTCAATGGTCTCCCAGTTATGACCTTCTTTAAATACTCAGGAGTACTACTGTATGCGGCAGTCCATTCTAAAGAGGGTACACGCAGACGTCACTTTTATACCCTACGTCAGTTTATGGCTCTAACATAGGACATCACATGTACCCTCCTGATCCAAAGACTTTGGTATACTAGCCAGATGGCGCTGCAGGCAGCAACCTCCCTACTGTAATGAATACTGCAGCATGGAAGAGAAAGACATGCATCTGGAACATTTCTCCCCGGGCCTCCGCTGAAAATTGGCTTTGTTCCAAGTCGGACTTTCCTGGTTAATAAAAGTTAAGTAAATAAATAAGACATCTAAGGTTATGGTAAGTTCTTGCACAACTATTCTTTATCAAGCAGTATTTTATATACCCTAATAATTGTCCGTTTTTCACAGCAGCTTCTGCTCTAGATTCTACTAAAAACTCTATCAGTGCTGGTCTTTCACTTAGGGTCCCCCTATTTCTTTTTCTTTGCCTGTACTCTGATATCAATCCTTGATAGGGAAGGCAATCTGTAGCATGCAGTCCAAATGAATTATTGGCCTCTTCCCATTGTATTACCTTTCCCTCTTTAATTATTTGCACTCAGTACCTTGGTTCCTTTGCCATTTTTCTCCAGTAAATTCCAGTATCCTCTTGCCTATTCTCTGTAATCCTAATGCAGTCATCCTTAGCAGAATCTCCTTTCTCTATCCCCGTACTGACTGACTTGGAATACTTTCTGCTACTTTATGAATATAATATTATGTGTGGTTATTGTCCTCTGTAAGGATCTGCATCCAAAATCCCAGTTTCTCCTTGTTTCTTAAGCTTTGCCCGTTTCGTTGTCATCCCTTTCCATTTTAAATTACAGGTTTCTGCCTATGCTATGTGTAGGAGCTTTAAATGTGCAGCATTCAAATCAGGTAATCCCAAGCAATCTTGTCCTATTGGAAGGATCAACTTATCCCACCTGACTCTTGCCCTGTTCCCGTCACAGATAAAATCATTCCACTCTTTATTAATTGCTATCCACAAGATGTTCATCGTGTATACAGCTGGAGTCATAACAGATGGGTTTTCCTGCCATCAGGCGGGTCCTCGGTCGGCCGAATTCCAAAGTCTAGGTCCGGCGTCGGTGGTTGTCGCTTCTTCCCTGACGTCAGTGCGACAGGGGTATAAAAGAACCAGCTGACGCCATTTTCTTCAGTCTTTCTTGCCGCGCGGTGCCCGAAGCAGAAGCAGTTCGCAAGTGCCGGTCGGCCAGCTCCTGAGATTATGAATATCTACAACCGAAGTCTTCTTGAAAGCTAAGTACCCCGTTGGGGAAACTTTTCTTGCCTCAGACCGATGTCAGACAAAGTTAATAATTGTATTTCTTGTGGGAAGCAAATACCGCATAAGGATTTTCATTCCCTCTGCATTCCTTGCTTAGGCCCAGACCATGACGTCTCGGCCTGTCGTTTTTGTGCTACATTCAACAAACGCATCATTAAGCGTCGAGCGGAGTTCGCCCAGCACTTTTTTGGCAAAAAATGTAACTACATAATGTCGTCGGATACTCCGACTCCAGTTTTGACTAAAAAACGCAAAGATAAGGACCGACACACGAGGTCCGCGGCCTCTACCGACACCACGCCAAAGCCGACTGCAGGTGGTCCGATTCTCAGCGAGGCGCCTACGCAGCCCATGACTACCGACGACACTTCATTGGCGGTGTCTTCTGTACCCGAGGTCTCAGGCTCTTCAGCCCACACCCCGACTACAGATACCGAAGCCGTTCTTGGTGGGGAAACTCAGAGTTTAGACAGGTCTGCCTCCTGTCAAGGTGTCTTCAGGCCTTCCTCTTCTTTTTCCATCAAGGCTTTCACTAAGTCTAAGACAGCCATGCATTCTAAAAAACAAACCCCACAGGGCCCTTCTCAAGGCCCCATGCCTAAAAAGCAGATGCTTAAAATGGCTGAGGACTTAATTACTCTTATCAGGGGTTCTCAACCCCCCCCCCCCCAGAAAAAAGGCCCAGAGTGGAGGAAGAATCCCCCTCCTCGGACCAGGCCTCCATTATTTCAGAACATTCTGATGACCAGGAACATTCATACTCCCCTTTTGAAGATTCTGATGCAGAGGAGTCCATTCCTTCTGTCTCCCCCACTGAGGATTACTCTTTTGGGGAAACCTTGCATACCTTGAGGGAACACTTCCATTGGGAAGGCCAAGAGTACTCAGACTCCAAGAAAAGGCTTAGGGATTTTCTCTTGCTCCCTCAGCACAGGCCTCTGGCTATACCTCCTGTCTTAGATATCCTTGATGATGTGTATTAGGAGTCCTGCCTCAACCCAGACTCTTTGCCTCCAGCCCCAGTAAAGCCTGACGGGTATTACTGGGTTCCTGACTTACACCAATTCTTATACAAAAGACATGCGGCGAACCCAGAAACTATCTCACAGGGCCCCAAGGGAATTAAGGCCTCCACTGCTAAAAATCCATTACCTTTAGAGAGGGATTACAGAGCTTTAGAAAGGTGGGGGAAAAAGGTATACACCTCGGCCACCTTATCCATGAGGGCATTAAACTGCCAGTTCCATATGTTAAAGTACCAACAGTTTCTGTTATCACAGTTGAGAAACAAAATGTCACAACCTGAACAACCAGATTTGAAGGAGTTGCAGGATTTGATGCATAGTGCAGAGCAAGTAGGTAAACATACCTTGCAATGTGGTTTTGATGCTTTGGAAGCCTCATGTAGAGCTGCTGTTACGGGATCAGTCATACGTAGACATGCTTGGCTTAAAGAGCAAACCTTACCAGATCATGTCAAAGCTAAATTACTGGATGCACCTCTGCAGAAAGATGTATTGTTTGGTGTTAAAGCTGAGGAGGTATTAAAGAAAATGGAGGAAAAGGCAAAATCAATGCAAACAGTGAAAGATTTCCTACAGGTACAACCTCCACGCTTCAGTAGAAATTGGCCTTCAAAAAATTGGTCATTTCCAGCCACTGACAGACCCCAAAGAGGTAGATACAGGCGCCCGAGGGGTAGAGGGCAATCTCAAGGATCGTTTAGAGGCAGACAGTGGCAAGCACCTTCCCAAAGAGGTAGTGAGAATAGTTCACAGCCATTCAGAAAGCAGAATCAATGACTTTCCCCTTTGCATGCCAAGCAAGGCTCAAATGGCAGCACCTTTAGGTGGAAAACTGGCATTATTTTCGAAAAATTGGCATATTGTCACACAAGACAAATGGATCCTGGACATTATAGACAGAGGCTACAGATTCCACTTTCGCACCCTTCCAAAAATGATAGGCATGCCAAACCTGCCACACAATCAAAGGGCAGAGGCACAAAAACAAATTTCAGATCTCATGGACATGAAAGCTATTCAAGAGGTACCTGCACAAGAACAGGGTCAAGGTTTTTATTCCAGACTATTCCTGGTACCAAGGAAGGGCAAAGATTGGAGACCTATTTTGGACCTATCCATCCTAACCACTTTTTTACTCGTGCCAAAATTCAGGATGCTCACATTGCAGCAGCTTCTTCCCATGCTGGGCAAGGAGTCTTGGCTGGTAACATTGGACCTCAAGGAGGCATACCTGCATGTCCAAATCAGACAAGATTGCAGAAGATCAATAAGCCACTCACAACACCAACTAGCAACTCGATTAAGCACCAAAATCCAAAGGAAGTCAGAAAAAACAACTGCCAGTATTCCAAAACGATGTATTCTCTATAGATTCTCTAGCGCCTCGGCTCTACAAAGCCTTCAAGGAGTAACTAACAACACACTTACACCTAGTATTTATACACATTTAAATTCACTCATTATACAATTAAAAACCAATTAAACAATTACAAATTCAATTTAAAAACAATTATGCATTTATATCACACTCTTCCAGCAGCAATCAGTGTTCAACCCTTTAGGTATTAATGTTTGATACTTTAAAATAAAAATTAACTCTTTTCTCAGAAGTTCATTTTTTATTTTATCCTCACTAACTTCATTTCTAATAATATGTTCTAAAATAGTCACCCTAAAGCTACCAGTGTCAGAATTATGGTATTTTATAAAATGTTGAGCCAAAGGGCTCTCTGCTTTTTTATTCTTAATGTCTCTCAAGTGTTCCATAATCCTAACTTTAAACATTCTTTTAGTTTGACCTATGTAAAATTTTTTGCATCCACATTTTATAATATAAATGACTTGTTCTGTAATACAGCTAAAAGAACCATTTGGTTTAAAACTTATTCCATTTATGTAAGGAAAAACACTATCTACATAAACACAAACTTTACATTTTCCACAAGATGTAGTACCTATATTATATATTGGTCTACATATATTTTGTATGGGTAATTCAAATTTTGTATGCACTACTATGTCTCTGATATTTCTCCCTCTCTTATAACTAAACTTTAACTTTTTACTTATCTCATTTATTTCTTTAAAATTCTGTAAAAGTCTCCAAAAATGTAATATACATCTCTTTATATCATCACTGCAAATATTGAATGTAGATACTATAAAGATATTATTTATGTCCAATTGATCGTCACCATTCGACATTATGTCGTATTTTCTATATCCTTGAAGTCCCTTATGGTATCTTTTATAGAATATTTTACTCTTACTCATATTTATCAATTGAATATCATACTTTCTATTTTTAAACATTTCCGTTGTGTTATTAACTTCCTCTAGAAATTCCTCTTCATTATTACATATTCGAGAAATCCTTAACAATTCACTATATGGTATAGCTTCTAATACATACTTTGGATGACAACTAGTGCCCATCAGAAATTGATTTATACAATCAAATTTTCTATGTATTCCAGTGACTATATGTTTCCCTATAAATCCTTTTAAATTAATGTCTAAAAAGGAGACACTGTCTCCACATTGTATCCCATCAAATTTAATATTAAACCTATTAATTTTTATATTTTGAATAAAATGTTCACTTTCCATTTTGCCTCCCTTACATAAGAAAATCAAGTCACCTATAAATCTAAAATAGTGTACAACATATTTTTTTACAAAAGAATGTGTATAAATACACTCAAATTACACTCAAATATATTTAGTTGGATTTTGGTGCTTAATCGAGTTGCTAGTTGGTGTTGTGAGTGGCTTATTGTTCTTCCATGGCCAGTGATCCAGGTGCTAACATTCCCAGAATATTTAGGGAGGAGAGTGCAGGTACCTCCCAACGGTCAATAGAGGGTTTTCTTAACTGAAATATGGAACAGAGTTCGAATCGGACTGAAGGTAATGTGGATGCTAACCCAGGCATTCCTGTTTGGGAGCGTTTCCTTGCTGAAGCACGAAGCAAGAGAGACAGCAATCCATTTGCCCATGTCGGGAGGCGATCTACGGAATATCCGGGTGAAGTAAAAGTTTTACTGTCTAAGCTAAGAAACTTAATGGATAAAGAGATGTTGACTTACTACAATTATACCAGTTTGCAAAGGTATGTGGATCTCAATAATAGTACCCAGAGGTCTGAGAGCTATCAAATTTCCTTCGGAATCATTTATAACTACATGCACAACAGATAAAGCTTTCTTGACTAGATGGGAGAAAGCGGCACATCATTGTTCAATTGAATGGTTGAAAATACTGATAGAGCGGGACATTTTAAAGCTATCAAACATTAAGAAAGATATAAATTTGTTGTGCACTAATTTAATGTCTGTATTAGATAGAATAAAGTTTGAATCTTGCTTAGTCGAGATTCAAGAGAAAGTTACCATTCATGAAAACAAAGTCATAGAGCAGAAAGTGCACAAAATTACGAGAGATTTGCGGGACTTTGAAAATGGCACAGCTTTCTTTGGTGGAACCAATCTGCGGCCACGCTTCAACAGAAACTACTCTAATGCTAACGTCAACCAGCAAGGCAGAACTGATAGTTTGACTAAAGACAATGCTAAACAGTTTAACAAAGTACCGAACTATAGTGACAGAGACCATGATTTTCCACCATTATCATCACCAGTGGATGATTGTTTCTTACCAGAACATTTTGGATCGTACAAACAACCAGGGAGGCAACAGCAGCAGAAAAGGACTTATACGGAACAAGAGACATATAGGGGAGGGCCGTTTCGTCTATGGCGCGAAAACAAAAGGACTAAGTGGTACTAGCTTTAATATTCATAATAAGGTTGTGAATTTATCTGGTTATTTTGTTAAAGATGAAATTCATTCAGTTCTTAATCATGGTCTAAAGTTTGTCCCTACAGTTCTTCCTAAAAAACATGAATGTAAAATTGAAATTTTCAAGTTTATTCGTAAATTGCATTTATGGTACTACTTTAACTGTATTGTGGATAAGAGTGTTGAATATAATAACTTAGTCTGAAAGTTACAGTTTAGATAGTAATATATTGGAAACCAGTCAGGATTCAATGGATGATTCGTTTTCATCATGTGTCAGCGAATTTAATGCTTATTGCACAATAGATACATCAAAGATTAAAATGAATAATAAATTTATGCCACCTTTTGTTCATGAGGGCATTAAGAATTTTTCTACCATGATAAGTTTTGAAATTGATGAAATATTAAATAGTGTGAATATTTCAAATGTGAGTTTTAACTTATCAAAGAGAGAATGGATAGAATTAATGAAATTTGCTAAACAGAAAGAGTTGATAGTAAAGCCTTCAGACAAAGGCAATAAAATTGTGATTATGCATTATATGCAATACTTTAAAATGTGTATGAATTTATTAGGAGATGAATCAGTTTATCGGGAGAGTTCTGTGGCAGAAGTCACAGTAGCAAAAGAAAATTATTTACAACTGATTAACAAGGGTCTAAGATTAGGCTATTGGACTGAAAAAGATGTAGATAATAAGTTACACATAACAGAATGTAATCCTGCATATTTTTATTGTCTACCAAAAATACATAAGGATATGAATAATCCCCCGGGTAGACCAATTGTTTCGGCCAGGAATTATTTTTTACACAATCTGGGATAGATATTACATCAAGTGTTACTGAAGGAAGCTATTAAGCTCCCATCTTATATAAAAGATTCTTTTGATTTTTTGAACAAAATTAAAAATGTTGTTTGGTGTGAGGATATGTATTGGTTAACACTGGATGTTAGCAGTCTCTATACAAATATTAAAAATGATCATGGTATAGAGGCATTATTCAAACAAATGGGAGATTTCCCTTTAACACATTATGTAACTGAATTGGTAAAGTTCTGTTTAGAAAATAATTATTTTAATTTTAATAACAGGACTTACCATCAAATACAAGGTACAGCCATGGGTGCAGGTTTTGCACCCATGTACGCAAATATTTTTATGGGTCAAGTGGAATTTGAGTGTATTTATACACATTCTTTTGTAAAAAAAATATGTTATACACTATTTTAGATTTATAGATGACTTGATTTTCTTATGTAAGGGAGGCAAAATGGAAAGTGAAAATTTTATTCTAGATATACAAACTAATAGGTTTAATATTAAATTTGATGGGATACAATGTGGAGATAGTGTCTCCTTTTTAGACATTAATTTAAAAGGATTTATAGGGAAACATATAGTCACTGGAATACATAGAAAATTTGATTGTATAAATCAATTTCTGATGGGCACTAGTTGTCATCCGAAGCATGTATTAGAAGCTATACCATGTAGTGAATTGTTAAGGATTTCTCGAATATGTAATAATGAAGAGGAATTTCTAGAGGAAGTTAATAACACAACGGAAATGTTTAAAAGTAGAAAGTATGATATTCAATTGATAAATATGAGTAAGAGTAAACTATTCTATAAAAGATACCATAAGGGACTTCAAGGATATAGAAAATACGACATAATGTCGAATGGTGATGATCAATTGACATAAATAATATCTTTATGGTATCTACATTCAATATTTGCAGTGATGATATAAAGAGATGTATATTACATTTTTGGAGACTTTTTCAGAATTTTAAAGAAATAAATGAGATGACAAGTAAAACGTTAAAGTTTAGTTATAAGAGAGGGAGAAATATCAGAGACATAGTAGTGCATACAAAATTAGAATTACCCATACAAAATATATGTAGACCAATATATAATATAGGTACTACATCTTGTGGAAAATGTAAAGTTTGTGTCTATGTAGATGGTGTTTTTCCTTACATAAATGGAATAAGTTTTAAACCAAATGGTTCTTTTAGCTGTATTACAGAACAAGTCATTTATATTATAAAATGTGGATGCAAAAAATTTTACATAGGTCAAACTAAAAGAATGTTTAAAGTTAGGATTATGGAACACTTGAGAGACATTAAGAATAAAAAAGCAGAGAGCCCTTTGGCTCAACATTTTATAAAATATCATAATTCTGACACTGGTAGCTTTAGGGTGACTCTCTTAGAACATATTATTAGAAATGAAGTTAGTGAGGATAAAATAAAAAATGAACGTCTGAGAAAAGAGTTAATTTTTATTTTAAAGTATCAAACATTAATACCTAAAGGGTTGAACACTGATTGCTGCTGGAAGAGTGTGATATAAATGCATAATTGTTTTTAAATTGAATTTGTAATTGTTTAATTGGTTTTTAATTGTATAATGAGTGAATTTAAATGTGTATAAATACTAGGTGTAAGTGTGTTAGTTACTCCTTGAAGGCTTTGTAGAGCCGAGGCGCTAGAGAATCTATAGAGAATAAATCGTTTTGGAATACTGGCAGTTGTTTTTTTCTAGGATTGCAGAAGATACCTCCGATTTCTTGCAGGTTCAACACCTTATCAATTCTCTGCATTGCCCTTTGGCTTATCTACTGCGCCCAGAGTGTTCACGAAATGCCTGGCATCAGTAATTGCCTACTGCAGACTACAAGGGATACAAATATACCCATATCTGGACGACTGCCTGATCCAAGCGGACAGCAAGCACATACTTCTGAAACATCTGGCTTTTGTAATAAGGTTGTTGAATTACCTGGGATACACAGTCAACAAAAAGAAATCAAGGCTACTACCATCTCAAACAATAATTTTCCTGGGTGCCAACTTGGATACAAACACCCAGATGGCCTACCTCACGCCAGAGAAACAAGGGCAACTAACTCAATACTTAAGAAAAATGGCAACTTTCACCAGGCAGACTGCAAGAAAAATCCTGCAGGCTCTGGGATTCATGGCATCTTTCATCCTACTAATCCCATGTGCAAAGCTGCATATAAGGAAACTTCAATGGTACCTGAAAAAGCTATGGTCTCAGCACAGCCACAGCTTGGAAACAATAATACCACTAATTCCACGTCTTCAAAAGGAATATCTGTGGTGGGCTCAAGCATGCCAAAGAAACAGGTCTCCCATTCTGCAAACCTCAAGCAAGCCAAATCATCACAACAGACGCCTCGGATTACGCCTGGGGGGCGCACATGGCAAATCGGTGCATTCAGGGCAGATGGTCCCAAAAGGAAAAGCAACTACACATCAATCAAAAGGAAATGCTAGCAGTAATAAATGCTATTACAGCTTTCAAAGACCTGCTGCATCCAGGCCAGCTATTGATAAGGACAGACAACACCACAGTAATGTGGTACATAAACAAACAGGGAGGAACTCATTCATACCCTCTATGCAGGCTAGCCATGTCTCTTTGGAACATGGCTCTAGAATTGCAAATCGAGCTTCAAGCACAGTTCCTGCCAGGCAAGGAAAACACGCTGGCAGACAACCTAAGCAGAAATATGACAGATCCACACGAATGGAAGTTGCATCCTCAAGTCTTTTCAAAGATAATTCAAGCATGGGGAAGGCCAGAAATAGATCTCTTTGCCTCCCACAGAAATCACCAATTGGCAAAATTCTGCTCAAGGACCTTTCATCCACAGGCCTGGAAAGTAGACGCACTCTCTTTCAGTTGGACAACAATGACAGTCTATGCCTTTCCACCTCTTCCTCTGCTCCCCAAAGTTCTATTAAAAACCAGAGCAGACAGACCAAAGATGATTCTCATCGCTCCAGACTGGCCAAGGCAACACTGGTACCCACTCCTGAGAAGCCTGACACATTCCCCACCATGGATCCTGCCTCTAATGCCTCTTCTACTGACTCAGCACAACTTCACAACTCTTCACAGTCAGCTGAAAACACTCAATGTAGCCGCATGGAAGATTCCTTAAAATCACAACAGACCCTACTCTCCAAGGAGGTACAGGATGTCATTTTGGAGGCCAGAAGACCTTTTACTAGAAAAGCCTACTCCGCCAAATGGAAACGGTTGTGTGCTTGGAATGAGAAAAAGGGCCAGAACCCTGGAATATTGAATTTACCTTAAATATTACAGTACCTAGCTGAGATGCTAAGCAGTGGACTTTCATTCTCTTCCATCAAAATCCATGCCTCAGCCATTTCTGCAGAATACAACACTGATCCACCTTTATTCTCTCACCCCCTCTTAAGGCAGTTCCTCAGAGGGGCTAAGAATATTAAGCCCCCAAGGAAACAACCAGTGCCTGCTTGGGATCTCAATTTCATTCTAGAGAAACTGACTTTGCCTCCTTTCGAGCCAGCTGCCTCATCAGAACTACAATATTTGTCCTGGAAAACAGCCTTCCTGCTGGCTATCACCTCAGCTCGCAGGGTTTCTGAACTACAAGCCCTCATGGCTGTGCAACCTTTCATCATTTTCCATCAGGACAGAGTTTCCTTACGAACCAACCCTTCCTTTATGCCAAAGGTAGTATCCAGTGTAGCCTTGAATCAGGCTATCCACTTACCTACCTTTTACCCCAATCCTGAAAACAAAGGGGAGAGGCTACTACATTATTTGGACATTCACAGGCAACTATGTTATTATTTGGACAGAACAAAGCCTTTCAGAAAATCAGAGCAACTCTTTGTGTCCTATGCTACAGGGGCTCAAGGGAAGCCTATTTCCAAACAGACTATCTCAAAGTGGATAGCCCACTGCATACGCTTTTGTTACTCTCTTCATGGTAAAACTGTACCTGCAGGCATAAGGTCTCACTCCACTAGGGCCACAGCTACCTCAGCAGCTTTCCTCAGGGGGGTTCCTACCAAAGATATTTTGGAAGCTGCCACTTGGAGTTCTGTGCATACTTTCTCCAAGCACTATCACCTGCCTTTATACTCCAAATCTAGAGCAGGTTTTGCCACTGCAATTTTGCAGGGCATCCTAGCTCCTCCTCGTTCCACCTAGTGCCTACCACCCTTATTTTAGCTTTGGGATTCTACCCATCTGTTATGACTGCAGCTGTATGCACGATGAACATAGTACAGTTTTGTACCTACCATAAATGCAGATGTTCGAGTGCTAATACAGCTGCAGTCCAAGTTTCCCTCCCTCCTTCCCCTCTGGAACAGGCCTAATGGCTAACACCTCCTCATACAACCTGATTGGGGTATTCTTTTATGGTGTATTTGCTTGCAACTACTGTTTTGTGATTATACTGCATTGCATTATTGCATAAATTTATGTATTGCCTTCCTTCTGGGGGCACCTGACATCTGGGGCAAGAAAAAACTGTTGAAAATGGCGTCGGCTGGTTCTTTTATACCCCTGTCGCAGTGACGTCAGGGAAGAAGCAACGACAACCGACGCCGGACCTAGACTTTGGAATTCGGCCGACCGAGGACCCGCCTGATGGCAGGAAAACCCATCTGTTATGACTGCAGCTGTATTAGCACTCGAACATCTACATTTATGGTAGGTACAAAACTGTACTTTCTCTGTTGGTTGAAAAGAAAAATGCCTCACCTATTTATAAAACTAAGGAAACTAAAAACATTTTCACTGCCTGTATCTTGCTATCCATATTCATAAAACAGAGCTTCCAGTTTCTCGTTTTCTGTATTATCTTTTGTTTAGTGTCTTCACACACATTCTTAGCTGCCATAACAGAATCCATACTCCCAAGTACTTCATTTAATCATGTCCCAAAATATATGGGTATTGCTGAACCAATATGTCTATGTTGTCCATACTTGACAGCTATTTTGCCTTTGTTTTATCTTTAAGTTTGTATCCTGAAAAGACTTGTAAATATCTCTGAACATTCCACAACACTGAAATCTACTTTTCTGGTTTTATCAGGTATAAAATATCATCTGCAAGTAAAGCCAACTTTTCTTGACTATCGTATCAGTTGTATTCTTGAATTTGAGTCCATTGTTTATTTGCCAACTGTTCTAAATGTAAAGCAAGATCAAAGAGTAAGAGGACACCTGGAACCTCTGCTCCAACAGAACTTAACAAGACGAGCCCCCCTCCACTTTAATTCTCACCTTTGATCCCTTGTGTATCCTCCTGATCGATCTTATAATTTTCATCAGGGAATGCAAATGCTTCCTTTGCCCTTCTTATAAAGCCTCCGCTTCCTCTGTCGAATGCTTTCTCTGCATCAAGACCCACCAACAGTGGTATTTTCATGCATTCTGCTTCCTTCTTGGATCATCGTTGCTCTATTAATGTTGTCAGATGTTTGCTTCCCCTCTACAAAACCATATTGATCCATATCTGTCAATTTTGGCATCATCTTTGCTATTCTTTTAACCATTGTAGACATAAACATTTTATAATCATGATTTAGAAACGATACGTGCCTGTATGAAGCTGGATCTGATGGGTCTTTACCATCTTTAGGTATTACAGCCACCACAGCTTTCTTCCAGGATGTTGGTGCTTCTCTTCCTTTTAAAATACTGTTAAACAAAACCTTCCAGATCTTTATCAATTTCTTTCCTCCTAGCTTCCAGACTTCCACAGGAACACCCTATGTTCTTGGGGACTTTGGTTATAAATCATTTTTATCTCATCTGCTCCTCTTCTAACTATTAATAATTTAGCATCATCTACCTCTAACCTTGGCATAGTTAATGGTTCCATAAACATTTCCATTTATACTTTTTCTTGATTTCCATATTTCTATAGTTTATGCAGATTTTCATAAAATTTCTGAAATATTTCTAATACCTCTACAGGATCTCTGGTTATTTTCCTTGTTGTAGGTTCCCGAAGCTTGGCAGAACAACCCTTTGTACTTTCTGTTGCCCGAGTCGTCATGCTAAATGCTTTTGTGCACTGGAGTTACTATCAAAAAACAGTCGCTTAACAGTAATCTTTCTAAACTCTGCAATTGTGCCTCTTGTTGTTCTGTAAAATTCCTCTTATTCTGCAATATTTTAACATTTCATTTTCTGTAAATAATTCTTGTTACTACTTAACGATCTATCTCTCCTTTATTTCCACCCTATTTTTAAACTCCACATTAATTTTATCATGCTGTCTAGCTATATCTTCAGAAGATATTTCTATCTTCTGTAATAACTCACAATTTCCACTACCCATTCCTTAAATTCCTCTCTTTTCAAGTTAGGTGGGGAAGCCCGGTGTCTCATTTTTATTTCATTACCCTGTGCTTTTGTTTTTATTAGTGGTGCTTGATCTGAAATAGTTATTGGGTGGGTATCAAAACTTTAAAATCCTAAGTAGTTAACTTCATTTGATCATCAACCTGTGGGATATCTGATCAGGATCGGATCCAAGATGGCAGTTTCACCAGCATCTGATCCGAGCTCCTCCCCTTACCCATAATACCCCTCCATCTCCTTCCTTCCCTCAGATCTCATTTGCTGCTGCTTTGTCAAGCAGGGTGGTTAGTTCCAGACGTGGTAGGTACTTCATTTTTTGTGGGTGTTCTGAGTTGTGGTAGTGTAGGTAGGCTTCCTACTGTCCCTTACCTCCCCTTCCCTCGTTCCTTTAAAAAAAAAAAATAGTTGATGTTCTTCATCTCACATTGCTGCAGTCCTTACTTATGGGTAGTCCGCTGTCCTCGGTCGGCCCGAATACCAAAGTATTAGGCTGACGTCGGTCATGGGCGCCTAGATCTGACATCAGAGCGTCAGGGTATAAAGGCGCATGACCGACGTCATATCCTCAGTCTTTTTTGCCGCATGGTCCGATGCAGAAGCAGCGTTGCAAGTGCCGTTCGGCGTTCTGAAATTTTTCGTTTTCGGAGTTTCAGTCCGATACCAAGTTGGGCTAAGTACCCCGTTGGGGAATATTTTTGTTTTTTCTTGCCTCAGTTACTTACCGGATGTCAGAAAAAGTGAATAATTGTATTTCTTGTGGGAAACAGATACCGCATAGGGATTACCACTCGCTTTGTATTCCTTGTTTGGGACCAGAGATCGACGTAGTCGGGTGTCGGTTTTGTGCTAGGTTTAATAAGCGCACTATAAAACGGAGGTTAGATTGTGCTAGGTTAGTCTTTGGCAAGAGGTGTAATTATAATATGCCGTCGGATGTTCCGACGCCTGCTTCTACTAAGAAGCGCAAAGACAAATCTTTAAAGCCTAGGCAGGATGATTCGTCCGTTACGGACGCCGGATCTTTAGAAGCTACAGCTGAACAGATGGATCCGGCTGAAGTTTCTGTTGAGTCCCAGGGGGAAACTTTGATTTTACAAGATGTGGCCTCTCAGGAGGCAGGTCAGGCTGAAGGGGCCTCTCAGGTTACTATTCTCCCTTCTATGCCTAAGGTGGTTAGGCCTTCTGTTACTGTTTCTAAGGCTCCTTCTAAGGGCAGGTCTGTTTTGCCTTCCTCTGGGGTCAGTTCTGGTTCTTCAGGGTCTGTGCCTAAAAAGCACATGCTTAAAATGGCAGAGGATTTGATTACTTTAATTAGAGGTTCTATGCCCCCTCCTGATAAGAGGCCCAGGATGGAGCCAGAGTTGGAAAGTTTGGAGCAGGCCTCAGATGATTCAGAGTCTTCTGCTGAAGACATTCAAGAGTTCCCTCCTTATTCTGATTCTGATGCAGAGGATTCCACTCCTTCTGCTTCTCCTCCAGAGGATTTTTCATTTTCAGAAACTCTGCATTCCATGAGGGAGCATTTTAAATGGGAAGGACAGGATTACTCTGATTCACGGAAGAGACTTAGGGAGTTCTTGTTTTTACCACAGCATAGACCCTTAGCTATACCTCCAGTTTTGGATGTTGTTTCAGATGTTTTCTCGGAAGCTTCCCTTAATCCAGATTCTGTGCCTCCTGCCCCAGTTAAACCGGGCAGGTATTACAGGGTGCCTGAGGCTCATAAATATCTGTGTAAGAGTCCTAGGGCGGACCCAGAAACTATTAGTCAGGGGCCTAAGGGTGTTAGAGCCTCTGTTGTTAAGAATCCGGTTCCTCTGGATAAGGAAGCTAGAGCTTTGGATAGATGGGGTAAGAAGGTGTATACCTCTTCTACTTTAGCAATGAGAGCTTTGAACTGCCAGTTTCATATGTTGAAGTATCAAAGTTTCCTCATTTCTCAGCTAAGATCTAAAGTGGATGCTTTGGCAGAGGGCATAGAGTGTAAAGAATTGCAGGATTTAGTGCATGTTTCTGAACAGGTGGGTAAGCACTCTTTGCAATGTGGTTTTGATGCTTTACAGACTTCTTCTAGGGTGGCTGCCACTGGTTCAGTTATTCGTAGGCACGCCTGGCTTAAGGATCAGAATTTGTCTGAGCATGTTAAGTCTAGAATTCTGGATGCCCCTTTACAGTCTGAAGTTTTGTTTGGTCCTCCTGTGGAGTCAGTCTTAAAGAAAATGGAAGACAAGGCTAAGTCTATGCAGACTGTTAAAGATTTTTTGCAGGTACAACCTCCAAAGTTTAGTAGAAATTGGCCTACTAAGGGGTGGACGTACCCTTCTTCTGATTCTCAGTCTAGGGGTAGATCTAGGCGTGGTAGGGGCAAAGCTCAGAGTACCTTCAGGCCGAGACAATGGAGTTCGCCTGCTCAATCTGCTGGTGAGGGCAGGGGCCAGTCCTTTCGTAAACAGGCCCAATGACCTGCATTTTCAGCTGCCAGATTCTTCCTGCCTGGCAGCTCCTTTGGGAGGAAAGTTGGCTCTTTTCAAGCAAAATTGGCATTTAGTCACCCAGGACAAATGGGTATTGGACATTATAAACCGAGGTTACAAGTTCTATTTCCATACCATGCCTCCTTTCAAAGGCATGCCAGACGTCCCTCCTCAGCAAAGGATAGAGGCTCACAAATAAATTTCTTTACTTCTTCAAATAGGAGCTATACAGCCAGTTCCTCTGTCAGAAGTGGGCCTAGGATTTTATTCTCGCCTGTTTCTAGTTCCAAAGAAAGGGAACACGTGGAGACCAATTTTGGATTTATCTATCCTTAACACTTACCTGGACATTCCAAAGTTCAAGATGCTGACTTTACAACAACTTTTACCTCTGTTGGGAAAAGATCACTGGATGGTTACTCTGGATCTCAAAGAGGCTTACCTTCATGTTCCTATCAGGCCCAGTTGCAGGAGGTACCTGCGCTGGCTGGAAATTTACATCATCAGTTCTCTGCATTGCCCTTTGGCTTATCTACTGCGCCCAGAGTGTTCACAAAGGTTCTGGCTCCAGTGATAGCCTTTTTCAGACTAAGAGGAATACAGATTTATCCTTATTTGGACGATTGCCTGATTATTGCACAAGAAAAGGACGAACTTCTTCATCATCTACAGTATGTGATAGCAGTGTTAAGATGCCTAGGTTATTCTGTGAACGAAACAAAGTCCAGTCTAGTACCCTCTCAGGACATGTGCTTTCTGGGTGTGAGACTGAATACAGCTTCCCAGATGGCTTTTTTGACCCCGGACAAACAAAGAAGCCTTTCTCTTTATTTCCATCAAATGTCTCTACGGTCCAGGCTGACTGCAAGGACAGTCCTTCAAGCCTTGGGGTTCATGGCATCTTGTATTCTGGTGCTTCCCAATGCCAAATTGCATATGAGGAAGCTTCAATGGTATCTCAAAAATGTATGGACACAGCACTGCCAAGATCTAGACACTGTCATTCAGATAATACCTTGCATTCAGAAGGAGTTTTTGTGGTGGGCTCAGGAATGTCACCTAAACAAGGGACTCTCTGTGACCCGGCCAGAGGCGAGTCAGATTCTAACGACAGATGCCTCGGACAAGGCTTGGGGAGCACACCTCAATGGAAAATGGGTGCAAAACACGTGGCCTGTCAAACTCCAACATTTGCATATCAACTTGAAGGAAATGTTAGCAGTCCAGTTTGCATTGATGGCTTTCAAAGATTTACTTCACCCAGGGCAGGTGTTGATTCAGACAGACAACACTACTGTCATGTGGTACATCAACAAGCAAGGGGGAACCCATTCTTACCCTCTTTGCAGGCAAGCGATGATTTTATGGAAACTGCTCTCAATCTACATCTCAATCTTCAGGCAAGGTTTCTACCAGGAGCACAGAACTCCTTAGCAGATGTGTTGAGCAGACAAATAGTGGATCCTCACGAGTGGAAATTGGATCCTCATGTATTTCAAAAGTTGACAGTGTTATGGGGAACTCCAGACATAGATCTGTTCGCTTCTCCACTAAATTACCAGTTGCCAAAGTTTTGCACAAAAACGTTTCATCACACAGCTTGGAAGGTGGACGCTCTATCATTCAGTTGGAACAATCTGCATGTATATGCCTTTCCACCTCTGCCTCTTCTTCCCAAGGTACTTTTGAAGGCCAGACAAGACAAGCCAACCATGATTTTGATAGCGCCGGATTGGCCTCGACAACACTGGTACCCACTACTGAGGAGTTTATTACGAGAACCTCCATGGCCTCTACCTTTGATTCCGCACCTTTTGTCACAAGAGGACAATCACTTCCTCAATGTCAAGATTCAGTCTCTGCATCTAACAGCCTGGCATATTCTATTTTAGACTCTGGAGGGTCTCAGCTTCCACAACAAGTTTTGAATGTTATTTTGGAGGCCAGGAGGCCTAGTACCAGGAAAGTTTACGCTGATAAATGGAGGAGATTTTTTATTTGGAGCAAAGGAAAGGACTTTGATGTCTCCAAACCTGATTTAAGTGTTGCTCTTCAATATCTTACTGAGTTATTGGACAAGGGTTTGTCTTTCTCCTCGATAAAGGTCCATGCTGCAGCCATTTCTGCTCACTATGATTGTGACCCTCCTCTATTCTCTCATCCTTTGTTTAAGCAATTTCTTAGAGGGGCAAAGAATATAAGACCCCCACGTAGAGCTCCTACTCCTGCTTGGGATCTCAATTTTGTGTTGGAAAAACTTACTCTACAGCCTTTTGAGCCTGCAGCTACTGCCGAGTTAAAGTATTTGTCATGGAAAACTGCTTTTTTGTTGGCCATTACCTCTGCAAGAAGGGTTTCTGAATTACAGGCCCTCATGGCAGTGGAGCCTTTCCTGATTTTTCATAAGGATAGGGTATCTTTGCGTACTAATCCTTCCTTTATGCCTAAAGTGGTTTCTAGTGTGGCCTTAAACCAAACTATTCATTTGCCTACTTTTTATGCAAACCCCAAAATAACGGGAGAAAATTTTGCATACTTTGGATATTCACAGGCAGTTGCGTTATTATTTGAGCAGAACCAAGGAGTTCAGACAGTCTCAGCAGTTGTTTGTTTCTTTTGCTTTGGGTTCACAGGGTAAACCTGTTTCAAAACAAACTATTTCTAAATGGATTGGGTTTTGTATTTCTTTCTGTTATTCCCATCATGGTAAGGAGATTCCTGCTGGAATCAGGCCTCATTCCACTAGGGCTACTGCTACTTCTACGGCCTTTCTAAGGGGTAGCTACAAAGGACATTTTGGAGGCAGCTACTTGGAGTTCAGTGCATACTTTTTCTAAACATTACCACCTTCCTCTTTATTCTAAATCTAGGGCTGGATTTGCCACTGCAATTTTACAGGGCATTTTGGCAGCCCCTAATGCTTTATGATTTTTACCAACCTCCCTTTCCCGTTGCTTTGGGATTCTACCCATAAGTAAGGACTGCAGCAATGTGAGATGAAGAACATAGTACAGTTTTGTACCTACCATAAATGTAGATTTTCGAAGATCCACATTGCTGCAGTCCAATTTACCCTCCCTCCTTCCCCACTGTAGTTTGACATGATGCTATGCTTTAGGTGATGGTTGTTGTTGGGCATGTTTTTGGGAGGTATTCTGTTTTTGGCTGTGGCCTTTCTGACATCTGGGGCAAGAAAAGACTGAGGATATGACGTCGGTCATGCGCCTTTATACCCTGACGCTCTGATGTCAGATCTAGGCGCCCATGACCGACGTCAGCCTAATACTTTGGTATTCGGGCCAACCGAGGACAGCGGACTACCCATAAGTAAGGACTGCAGCAATGTGGATCTTCGAACATCTACATTTATGGTAGGTACAAAACTGTACTTTTCTTGTGTAGGTAGTTTAGACCTTGTCTCCTTTCCCCTTCCTTCTGAGTGAGAGAGAGTGAGTGCTGGGGTCATGTAGTTCAGTTAAACCTTGTTAGGTTAAATTTTTTTTTGTGGTGCCTTTTATATGGCTGATCAGCAGACCAAGCTGATCTTTAGAAAATGCACAGTGTGTAGCCAGAAGTTGTCTCCTGCGGATGGCCACACACTGTGTGTTGTGTGTCTGGGGGTAGCCCATTTATCTTCTGACTGCTCTACTTGTGTGAGGTTCAAACCCAGGGCCATAAAGGATCGTAGGGCAAAATTGATCCTTAAGGGATTTCTCCCTTTTATGGAGGTGGCTGCCTCCTCTTCCATTGCACCTTCTGCTTCGGCCATGGTCTCCTCTCCCTCCCAGGCCGGGACTCAACCTCCTGAACAAAGGCCTGTGGTTAGGGAATCCTGAAAAGAGAGGAGTAAGGGTAGAGAGAGAGAGACAAAGGGAGGAAGCGATCCTCAGAACGTTCGGATCTGGTGGATCCTCCCCCAAACAGACATTTTTTTCCAGGCCAGCTTCTCCACTGCTCTGATCGCCGAGATTCTCACTAGAGCCAGAGGAGCTTAGACCTCTTTCCAGGGCCACAGTACACCAACCCTCCTGTCCGGCATCAGGGGCCTTGTCGCGTTCCACCCATAGTTTATCTAAAGCAGACATGGACAAAATGATATGAAGGTTTATTCGCACCCAGATTCAGATGGGGGTCTTGCCAGCCCCCTCTCCCTCCGGAGGGGGAGGCTGGCTTCCTTTTTTTGCCCCGATATCTCCTTCTCCGATCCAACCCTCGGTATCTGAGTTCTTGGATCCAAGAGATCCCGGAGTCAGGGAGCTGGTGCTGATGGTACAATGTATGTCAACGCCAGCCATTACCTTGAGCATGCCAGATCCGACTGGTTCAGACCTGAGCGGCTCTGTGAGCCGAAACCTGGGCATTGCATCCAAGGGGTTGGGCCTTTCTCCGTTGGTGCAAACACTGTCGGGTCAAGGCCTACCCCTCGGTATCTTGGCTCCGATACCCACACCAGTCCCGGGGAGAGCAGCGTCCTTACCAATTCCTCATGAGGCTCGTTCTCCCTTGGCATTCGACGTGGTGGAGCGGGTTATCTCCAGGGGATCAAAGCCCCTGACCATCTCATTGGATTCCGCCCCGACTCCCTCACCTCTAGGTACATCTTCTGCCATGTTGCCCATGCAAGGACAGCCCATGCTTGAGGTGCCCCTGACCGTTTCCCTCGAGGAACCACAAGTAGTTTGCAAGCCCTCTCCGGAGAGCCCCACTGAAGAGATCCTTCGCAAGCGAACGTGCAAAATTAGGCACTTGGACTCATCTCCCTCACTGAGGATACCAACTTGAAGGAAGAGGAAGATTCTCCCAGATAACCCCCGACAATGTCTCCTTTGGAGCCATCATGGAAATCCTGCACCAGCGGCGGGGTTGGTCCGCCCCCAAACCTTTCTCGGATGAGTCTGTGTTCCTGGAGGCCTTCGACACAGGCTGTCTACCTCCTGGATGCCCCCCCCCAACGGATCCTTGGTGGACTTCATTACCACCAAGGCATGGAAGGAGCCGGCACCATGGAGCCAATCCCTATGCGCCCCAATAAGATCTTGAGCCCTGCAGTGGACAGACCAAGCTGGAACAAGGGGTCCCCTGTGGACGTCATGTTGGTAGCAGCTGCCACCAAGAAAGAACTGGCCCAGGAAAGTTCTACAGTCCATCCCCCCCGACCGGTGCAGGACAATGAATCGTCTGGGAAAGCAGACATATGCTTCAGCCACCTTTTCTATAAGGGCACTGAATTATTTGGCCCACGTTACTAGACTACAGCAAGACCTTGTCAGGGAGTTAACTGAGTCGTCCCCGGAATTCATGTCTCCGTAGGATAAATGCACATTTTCCACGAGCATGGCCACACTCAAAGCGGTTACAAATACTTCCATGCATTTCCTTTGACATGCCACTAAAGGAGCAGCAAGGGCTGCCAGGTCCAGCGTTGCCATGAGGTGACACTCCGGGCTTAGGCTTTGTCAATTCATGGAACCCTTTAAAGCATCTTTTGCGAATGCCACTTACAATGGTTCTTCCTTGTTTGGGAAGACAGTTTGTGTAACACTAGTCCAACGTGAGGAGGACAGGAAGACACTGTCTGCCTTTGGAATCCGCTTCTCTAACCCCCAACGATCCTTTTCCAGGAATCAGAAGGGGCAAATGAAGATGTGGTTCTGGAAGTCTTAGTATTCCCGGGACACGACTTTCCATAGAGGCAGATGGGGTCAGGATAGATGCCAGCCCAGAGGCAGGGGGGGGGGGGTCCAAGAAAATTTGGTTTTCTAGAACCGTTCTTGGACAGGCCAGTGCAACAGCCCTGAGGAGTTGCCCGACTGCTCCCAGGTGCCCTCCAGTGGACAGACCGAGCTGGAACCAAGGGGGTTGCCTTTCGATGCACGTGACAGCATGGGAGTCCATGTCATCAAACCATTTGGTGCTGCAAATAATATCCAGAGGTTATAAAATCCCCTAACTCCTCCCGTTCCACAAAAACACCTCCCGATGTTCCACCTGTGCAAAGGAAGGCAGCAGCAATAAAAATCAGAAAACTGCTAAGGAAATGAGTCATCCAGCCTGTCCCCCTAGATCAGTTCAGATCAGGCATTTGTTCCAGGTTCTTTCTGGTGCCAAAAAAGATAGGAGACCTAAGGCTCATTCTGGACCTTTCCACTCTAAACCTGTCAGTTGCCAAAGAGAAGTTCCGGATGGTCACTGTACACTCCATCTTGCCTTACCTGCAGGAGAGTAACTGAATGTGCTCCATAGATCTCTAGGACATGTACTATCACATCAAAATGCACAGACCCTCCAGAAGGTTTCTCCTCTTTTGGCTAGGGCCAATCACTATGAATTCTGAGCCCTTCCCTTCGGTCTCACCATAGCCCCCAGGGTGTTCACCAAGGTCATGTCCGTAGTAGCGGCTCACCTGAGGCTTCAGGGGATACAGGTCTATCCGTACCTGGATGATTGGCTCCTTGCTGCTCCCAACAGGTGTCTACTTTGTCGGGTCAGAGACTATTTCCTGAAATTGTCAGACTTGGTGGGCATCACAATCAACATATCCAAGTCTTCTCTAGACCTTGGGTGAGAATAGATACGTCTGTAACCAAGGTCTTTCTAACTCCAGAGTCTGGAATCTATGACTTCATGTATCTTTGATCCTGCAGTCTTATCTTTCACCAGCTGAGGCAGTTTTGAGAGCCTTTGGTTCCATGGGTGCCACCATTACTCTTCTCCCCTGTGCTCATCTTCATATGCCAATTCTGCAGTGGACGTTAGCGGTTCAATGGTCCCTTTTAGATTTGCCATTGACACATCCTGTTCACATAAGCAACGCATGCAGGAAGTCCCTCTTATGATGGATACGCTCCCCAGAGCTAATAGAGGGATGTCCATTTCTTGCAGCCCCTCCCCAAGCCACGGTGACTATGGACACCTCCCAGCTGGGGGGGGCATTGTTCAGGCAGGACAGTCCAAGGCACGTGGTCCCCGAATGAGACCAAACTGCATATCAATGTTCTAGAGGTGAGGGTGGTCTTATTAGCGTTGCAGGCCCTTCATGCCTTTCTTCCTCTGGGAATCATTGCTATTCAGACCGACAATATGTCAGTCGTCTGGTACATCAACAAACAGGAAGGAACCAGGTTTTACCCCCTTTGTCTCAGGGCCATGAGAGTGTGGGAATGGGCAATCTCCACCAGCCGTTTTCTGGTAGCAACACACATTCCGGGTTGGTCCAGTATTCTGGTGGACAAACTGAGCAGGACTATTCTAATGTCTTTTGAGTGGTCTCTGAATCCTTCAGTAGCGGTTCGGATCTTCCTCAAATGGGATCGGCCGTGCTGCAATCTCTTCGCATCTCCTTCCAACGAGAAGTACAGCAAGTTCTTCGCTTTGATTCTCCCCACAGGGGGAATCCCCCAGGGACGCTCTGGTCCATGCTTGGCCTCCCAGTTTTCTTTATGCTTATCCCCCTTTACCTATCATGACAAAATTTCTACAGAAGGCTTGACGGTTGGGGAGAATAATCATCCTCATTGCCCTATTCTGGCCTTGCCAAATCTGGTTTCCCTGTCTTTGGTCTCATCTTGTAGTTCCTCCTTGGATCTTGGATCCCATACCGGATCTCATTTCACATCCCTCGAGGGGCCTTAATCCAGACCTGGGTAGTCTGAAGCTTGTGGCTTGGCTGCTCCAGTTCCCTTGATTGCTAGGACTCCCGGTTTGTCTTCCCTGGTCAAGTCTATTCTGGTGGCAGCTCATAAATCGTCCACCAGAAAAATGTGCTGTAGCAAATGGAAGCGTTTTTCTATCTGTGCTTCTCAGAGGGATTTGGACCCTTTCCCAGCTCCTATTCCAGCAGTCCTTGAGTTATTGGCATACATTTTCCATCAGGGTGCTAGCTCATCTACAGTGAAAGTTCAACTAGTGGCCATTTCTAATTTTCATGTAGGTGAGAATATGGCTTTGTTAGCTTCTTCCAGACTTTGCAAAATGTTTATTAAAGGTACCTTTCTTTTAAGACCTCTGGTTAAGGATCCTACCCCTCCTTGGGACCTTACCCTAGTTTTACAAACCTTGGGTTGCTCCACCTTTTGAGCCTGCTGCTTCTGTGGACCTAAAATTGTTATCCTGGAAGACGGCCTTTTTAGTGGCTATTACCTTGGCTAGGCGAGTATCAGAACCCCAAGCATTGTCTGTAAAACTTCCTTATATGATCTTTCATAAAGACAGGGTTTCCCTTCATACTAATCCTTCCTTCCTGCCTAAACTGGCCTCGGAAACAAAAGTCAATCAATCAACTTACCTGTCTTCTCTCCAAATTTTCAGACCAGAGGTGAATGTAAATTGAATTTGTTAGACGTGCATTGACAACTACACTTCTTCTTACACAAGACTAAAGTCCATCACAAGTCTGACCAGTTATCTGTGTCCTTTGCTACTCCCTTTCTGGGCAAACCGGTTTCAAAGGTGACTATTGCCAGATGGATTTCCCTAATGCATCCTTCAGGTCTACAAACATAAAAACATGTCTCTTCTGGGTAGGACAAATGCCCATTCTACCAGGTCCATGGCTACGTCAGCTGCCTTTTGGTCCAGTGTGTCTTTGGATGATATTTGTTCGGCGGCTACTTGGTCCTCATCTCATACTTTTATTTCTCATTATAAATTGGACATGATTTCCAGTGGGAGAGCATCCTTTGGCTCCGAGGTGCTCTGAAACCTCCTTCCATGAAGGCCATCCAGGGTTTTTGTTTGGTAGATGGGGACTCTGTCCCACAGGTTGATGATCAAATGAAGTTAACTACTTCAGGTAAAGAAGTCATGTACTCACCATAACGTTCCATCTGAGTATTTAGACTTCATTTATCATCAGCTGTCACTCGCTCCTTCGTCCTGACCTTCTCTTGGCGCTTTCTGCCTTGGCAGACAGGAGAGAGTGCCTTTGCGGCTCTCCTGTTTTTCCAGGTCTGTGAAGGTTTTTTAGGGTCAGGTTCCTGTTAGGGGTATAGCAAACTCGATCTGTGAGAAGGAAGGAGATGGAGGGGTATTATGGGTAAGGGGAGGAGCTTGGATCAGATGCTGGTGAAACTGCCGTCTCGGATCTGATCTGGATCTGACATCTCACAGGTTAATGATTAATGAAGTCTAACTGCTCAGATGGAACGTTATGGTTAGTACATAACTTTTTATATGCACATGTTCCTGTGAAATGTAACTTATGTGTAGTGTAGCCTAGTTTTTGCACCTTGGAGCATAATATGCAAGTTCACTCAGAACTCCTACTACTGACTTCACATCTACCATACCAAATGTTTTTAGAAATTGCTTCAAAAATTTACCCTCTTTTGATCTATTTTCCCTTCTAGGTCCCCCAATACATCCTCGCTGTTGCAAATCAGATTCTAGTCCCCATTTGTAAGAAATATTTTGTGATGAAAGCTGATTATTTATCGCAGAATTTTCTTAAGCTCCATTGTAGCAGTTTTAGCTGGAATATAAATACATGCCAGTGTAATCTTCCTCCCTGTTGTTTTTGTTCCAGATATTCTACTAAATAACCAGTCAGAAAACCTTTCTTTATCAAATTCACATGCTCATTTCTTTGCACATGTTTACCCTGTAACATAGCTGTTTGTGCTCTGCATTTTGAATGTAGTTCTGTACTTTCTTTTTTTGTACATATCTGTGACACCATAGGTTCATAGATTAGTACTAAGCTAACTGCCCTTGCGAGCCATTTTACGCCTAGCCAATTATCCCTTGTGGGACTCGAACCTTGCACTTTGTGTTTGTAAGGCAAACACCTTAACCATTAGGCCACCCTCCCACCATTCACATTTAAAGATAATATGGAGAATGTCATTATAATAAGAAGTTATTACCACTTGTTATGTATAACAGCTTTTTTTAAATGTCTACTTTCATCTTTTCTGTTATATTCATACACTAATCCTTGGCAGGTTTATCTTTTCTTCAGTTGTTTCTTGTCATTATCCATTTAAACCTATGCAAAATCTTAAAAATGTTTTGTTTTAATGAAAACCCTCAAACACACATACACGCACACCAGAACCCCCCAACCTTAACACACAAAACTGTGTACATCTTCAAATAATGAAGTTTAATGCTTCTAATTGGAACAGCTGTCCCAGATTGACGGCTACATTTACAAGCTTGAATTGATGTATAATGAAGGTTATCCATGCTAAGATGCATGGTACAGCCTGTGCTTCTACTTACACTAAATGCTGTCTTTGTCTTCTTTTTTCCTCTCCCAGATGTAGAAAATGACCTGAATGCTTACAGAAAACATTATCTCCTAGCCATTGAAAGAAAAATATTTTATTTTTGTTGCCCCCTTATCAGATTGTTTCCATAGAAACATGAAAACCAGATAAGACAGTTGCCTTCCACTGCATGTATTGCACTGTGAACATTTGTGTGCTAGAGGGAAACTTTTCAGTATATAGGCTCATAGGAGGTTACTAGGCTAATGGCCTTAGAGCCCTTACATATCTAGCCTTATTTATCCCAAGTTGCCCCAAGTGTCAGTGGTTAGGTGAGTGAAGTTTGCAGAGGTGAGGGTCTATGGTAGTTAATGCCAACTTCCTCCGGGGGGGGGGGGGCATGGGCACCATCCCAGGAATGGATTTGCAGTCACCCATCCATTGATTTGGTTGTGTTTGAAGAGGATCAGGGAGGGGCTGTTTCACATAAATTGGAAGCTTGTTCCATAGAAGTGGCAGTCTTTGGGAGATGTGTCCATCTCTCCTGCATGACCTGTTCATGTCAGAGGCTAGCTTAAGATCCCTGGAGCGAGTGGCCCTCTTGCATCTTGATTTAGAAATGTATAGGATTTTCATCAGAGCTCGGTCAGAGACTGCCCTGTAAGCCAGACACTGGTCACCCCTTAGCAACCTGTAGGAGACAGAATGCAGTGACAGGGCTTTCAGTCTTTCCAAATAAGACTTGTTTGTGTACCCTGTAATTTATTGGTGTGAAACCTCTGTGTTCACTCCAGTTGTTGCAAGTGTCTGGTGAGGTACGTGCGAAAGGGAGCACTCTACTCAGTTATTGGTCTGATGAGGGCCAAATATAATGGAATTATAACATCCTTAGATCTAGATGCAGTGCCTTTACTTATAAGATGTGCCACATAGGATTTCCTTACTACTGCGGATATGTGGTAGTCAAAGGTCAGGTTGCTATCAACCTGAGTACCCAGATCACATACCAGTGGGTCTACACATGGGGGGCTGCTCTCTAAAACGTAATTAGCAGGGATGTCCGCTTTCCCAAAGGGAATAATAATGCATTTTTTTGCATTTAGCTGTAATCATTGGCTTTGGCACCAATCATTTGTCTGCATTACCCTGCCTGCAGTAGATTAACATAATTGGGGGACTAAATGATTGCTCCCAATTTGCAATAGTTAGTGAACCTGGTCAGCCACAGGCCGTCCAAGCTTGTCTGGACTTCTGAGAAATAAATTCCGAACAGTAAGGGGGCGTATCACTGAACCCTGCGGTATGCCACTGGTGACTGGTCTTTTGCTAGAGGTGAAGTCTCCCACTTTGACAGTATGTGTCCTGTTGGCGAGCCAGTTGGCTACACATCTGGTAATGTAGGGTTTAATTTTTAATTGGAATAGTTTCTATATAATACGTGAGTGAGAGATTGTGTCAGATGCCTTGGCTATGTCAAGATAGGTGATATGCACCGTCTTTCCTGCATTCAGGGCCTTGGTGACTTCCTTGAAGAAGTCATCCATGTTTAACAGGCATGATCTGTCTTTTATTTATTTGCTTCCCCTTAAAACTTGTTATTAAATAAAGATGAAAGGCCTTAATAGAATCATTCCCCTGTGCAAAAGTTAGAAAAAGTATGGCAGTTTTTCTTATATCATGCTGTTTTGTTCCAACATTCTTCTGTTTTTACATTGTAGTGGCTACATTTCTTAAAACGGAGCAAGAAGACAAAGAAGGAAAAATAGGAGCACCTGTTTACTTTTGTATCCCTGTTACACAAAAATAATTGTAACATCTTTTCTTTATAGCATGTAGTATATGTCATGTATTGTAAAAATACTGTTAAGAACAGATTTTTGCTTTACTTGCTTACCTCTTTCCTTCCTCTTCCCCTCTCCTAAATGTTCTTCCAAACATTAATGGCATGAAGTAGGCCATATGCTTTGGAGTCCCTTTCAAGTTTAACAAAGTCAGAACATCCAATATTTCTAGGTTTTCTTATTCCATCATATTTCACAAATGTAACTGGTGCTTTGTAATACCATATTTATTCATCAGTTTCTGAATTGCTGTTTTTTTCTCCCGTTCTTCATTTCCCTACTCCAGTCTCCATTTTATTTCCAGTGTACTTTTAGTTCTTCTAGTCAAGTATTTTCCTTTGGAGTATTGGAAAAGGTTTCACTGGCAAAGTCTGTATGGGCTTTCTCATGAGAAGACTAAGAAGCAGAACCTCCTTCGTTCATCACTCAGGTTTTGTTGGACAAAACTGTATTTCCTCCTTAGCATGTTCTGCATCTAGAAATTATTTTGACCGTCCAGGGTAAAACAGTATTTTGAAAACAGCTGAGTTACAGCATCATGAATGTCACACCTGCTTCTCTACATCCCCTGCTTGCTGGAGTAAATTTACTTCTGTTCTGCCTGATCTACAGTAAGTAGTCATTGTCCAAATTCCCTGAATACTGGAATAAATTTACTCTTCTTCTACCTGGTGTATAGTGAGTAATCATTTTCCACAAACACTTTACTGTCTCCAACTTTTAGTACTTTGTCCGTCTGCCACAGTTTTTGTCAGAATCAACTCTTTCTTGTGGTAGGACTGCATCTTTACTATAAAAGTCTGGGCTGCTTTCTCATAGTCAGGTTTGGAGCATACACACTATGTGCCCTTTCGACTAACAAATCTTGCTGTGGAATACCAGTCCATTTGCTTATTTGTGCTTTCATAAAATTAATAGTCAGATTTCCAGCAGCCATAACCTTGATTAACATGTCTGCTGTGAAACACTTAATTCCAATCCTAATCTTTTTGACAAGAATGGGAAGACTTTTGATAAGTCAAGGAAAAGAGTCTGCAAGTTTGATTTTCGAGCTTTTGAATTGTTAACCTTATATGTGAAAGTTTAATTTTGAAAGTATGAGGAATGTTTTATCTGCAGTTTCTTCTTGTGATGAAAAATCTGCTTTAAATTTCTTATCTCGTTCATGTCACTTCTGATTGTTTGCAGTGTGGTGTGTGTGCGTGTGTGTGCGTGTGTGTGCGTGTGTGTGCGTGTGTGTGCGTGTGTGTGTGTGTGTGCGTGTGTGTGCGTGTGTGTGCGTGTGTGTGCGTGTGTGTGTGCGTGTGTGCGTGTGTGCGTGTGTGCGTGTGTGTGCGTGTGTGCGTGTGTGTGCGTGTGTGGTGCGCGCGTGTGCGTGTGTGGTGCGCGCGTGTGCGTGTGTGCGCGTGTGGTGCGCGTGTGTGAATGCGCAGCAGCGTGTGATGCTGCAGCGTGTGTGTGTATGCAGCGTGTGTTCAACTTTTCTTTTGCAAGAGATAGTTTCAGGCAAATGGGTTCTTAAGATCATTTATCAAGGTTACAAATAGCAGTGGGAGGAAATCCCTCTTTTCCAGGAGCATCATGCAGACCATAGGTTCATAGATTAGTACTAAGCTAACTGCCCTTGCGAGCCATTTTAAGCCTAGCCAATTATCCCTTGTGAGACTCCACCCCTGCACTTGGTGTTTGTAAGGCAAACACCTTAACCATTAGGCCAACCAGACCAGACAAGACCTTTTTTTTTATTTTGTTTCCATCTGTCCATCACATACTGTCCCAGAGAGTGATACAACCAGTTCACCTTTCCAGATGGGAAAGGGATTTTATTTGAGGATATTAGTGCCAAAGAAAGAAAATATTTGGAGGCCCATTCTGGATCTTTCTATCGTAAGCCTGTTTATGATAACGCCCAAATTCAAAATTATGTATCACAATCTGTTACCTGTTTTTCTTCTTTCAGGCTTCCTTGTAGCATTAGATTTAAAATATGCTTATGACATTCCTGTTTATACAGACTTTTGAGGCGTTTTGTGCATTAAGATCACATCGTCAGTTCTCTGCCTTTTCCTTTGGACTGTCCACTACACCAAGTGTTCACAAAGTGTCCTAGATGGTTCATTGCAGGCTACAGGGTTTCCACTTTTTCCCTTGTTTAGATGACTTGATTGGCTTTGCAGTGTCTTTTTCAGTGTGTCAGGAATCTGTCTGCATGGGTGAGAGATCTCTTACATAAACTGGGGTTTTATGACCTTCACTTGACGACTCCTCACAAGAGTGATTCTAGGATGTCAGTTAGACACCATAGTTTATGG
Organism: Protopterus annectens; assembly: GCF_019279795.1. Lineage (NCBI taxonomy): Eukaryota > Metazoa > Chordata > Ceratodontiformes > Protopteridae > Protopterus > Protopterus annectens. The sequence goes on along the minus strand of NC_056733.1, from coordinate 927,228,963 downwards.
AGCTTTTCTTCCATAGGAAAAAAAATACATCTCTATCTAGATCTATTTCTAGGATTTTTCACTCGGACTTAGGTCACTGCTAGGAAATATCTCAGAATTTATCTCGTGAACCCCCTGGGAAGACTTCACATGAAAAATATACATTTGTATCTGAAGTCTCTTTGGTCTCAGCACTAGCACCCCTTGTCTTTTTAGATCCTAGTTCTGGGATTTGTCAAAAGGGAAATCACTTGAGACAGCTGATATTCCTAAATCCAGGTCTTCCCTTCTTCCCTGTTCCAAAGTCAGTCGCCTTGGAAGCCTCAGACTTTTCCTAGGGAGCAGTTGCATGAGGAATACAAATTCAAGAAATGTGGGACAGATATAAGCACGTAAATATAAAAGAGATGCTTGCCGAGATCAAAGCACTCAACTCTGTGAATCATTTATTCCCAAGGATATCTTCAGGTTGTGAAAGACAATGCCACAGTCGTGTAATACATCAACAAACAAGGGGGGGCAGGTCGTAGCCCCTCAGCAGACTAACCATGTTAGCTTGGGATATAGCTTCAGAGCACAATCTGTCTACAGGCATTGTACATTCCATCAGAGCAAAATTGTGTTGCAGACAATCTGAGCAGGACAAGAGCAGACCCTCACAAATGGACACTGGATCAGGGGTCTTCCAAAATTTGATCCGTCTGTGGAGAATTTGTAAAGTAGACCACTTTACCTCCCTTCTGAACAATCAACTGGCAAGGTTCTGCTGCAGGACTCCAGGCAAGAAGGCCTGGAAGACGGATGCATTTTATTTTCCATGAACAGGAATGTTTCTGTATGCTTTTCCACCCTTTCCAAAAATATCTGGGGTACTTCTGAAGATTCAGGAGGAGTCCCTCATGACTGTTGTGGTAACTCACTTCTGGCCCAGACAACTGTGGTTCTCCCTTCTTACGGACATACCCAGGGGCAATTACAACAAGCAACTTCACAGACGATATACTAAAACAAGAACAAGAGTGTTTGATGCACCTCAACAACAGTAAGCTTCATTTGATTTCCTGGATAAGGTCATAATCCCCTAGACACCTGTTTACCGAAGACATGAAACAGGTACTAATGGAGGCAAGAAAACCTGTTACTAGAAAGTCATATATTAGAAAATAGAAAATGTTTTCTACTTGGTGCCAGCAACGTAACCAGTACCCATTTAGGGCTGGTTGTTCTCTCGTTTTACAATGTTTGTGTGAGTTACTTTCCTTTGGCCGTTCTTTCTTCTCTATCCAGGTTCATTTATTGGTCATTTCAGCATGACTGCCCATGGATACTCCTTTTTCAATGCATTCTCATGTCAAAATGTTTTTAAAACTGGTTTTGCATAAGAGGCCTCCAAGAAAACTGGTGGCCCTCCTTGGGATCTTAATTTTGTGTGAGAGGCTAACACTTGCTCCATTTGAACCAGCTATCTTGGCTGACTAGAGATTTTTAACTTGGAAAACAATTTTGCTGATGCTGTGAGCTTTGCAAGATGTGTATCTGAGTTGCACGCTCTTATGGTGAGTCAGCCTTTTCTCATTTTCTACATGGAGTGGGTTTCCTTCAGAACTAGCCTTTTTCTTTGCTTAAAGTGGCATCCAAGTTTACTTTAAACCGAGCCATCCATCTTGCTGTTTTCTTTCCTGAATCCAAAATGAGGGAGAAAGGATACAACATACCTTGGATTTCCATAGACAATGCTGTTAGTATCTTGCCAGAAGTAAATCTTTCAGATTTTAGGATCAATTTTTCATTTCTTGTGACGGTAAAAAGAAGGGAAAACTTGTGTCAAAACAGACTTTCCAAGTGCTGGTCTAAGGCTGTTACCTTTTGTTATATTTGCCACAACAAAGCTGTTCCAGGTAGGATTAAGGCCCACTCTACTGGGGGCTTGGTCTCATCTTTGGCTTTTTGGAAAGGGTTGGATTATAGAAGTATTCTAGAAGCTGCTACTTGGTCTTGTGTACATACTTTTGCAAAGCACAATAAGCTTGATTCGTTCTCTAGGTTCACATCAAGTTTTGCTAGGGCCATTCTCCAGGGCCTCTTGGATTCTTCTCATTGCACCTCCCAGATGGAGTAAGCTGTGGTAATCCAGGGCCTGTTGGATTCTTCTCATTGCACCTCCCAGATGGAGTAAGCTGTGGTAATCCAGGGCCTGTTGGATTCTTCTCATTGCACCTCCCAGATGGAGTAAGATGTGGTAATCCAGGGCCTGTTGGATTCTTCTCATTCCACCTCCCAGATGGAGTAAGCTGTGGTAATCTATAGTTAAGGCTACTGCAGCAGTGATCAATATCATGAGTACAGTTGTGTAAGTAAACGTACTTTATCAGTAGATGTTTGAATGATTAATTCAGCAGTAGCCGTTCCCTCCCATCCATCCCCTGTATTTTCTGCATGTATTGTCTATGCCAGGGTGTGGTTATTTTTTGTTCTTCCTAGCATTGCCCTTTCAGGGCCCAGCCTCCATCACTCTGTTAGCAGGAATGCTTCGAAGGGCTTTGAGCCCAAACTTGTATTTTAGTTAGTCAGGTTGAGCTGCCTGGCAGTTTGGGAGTGTGGAAGGTGTCCTGAAGCTTTGAAGACTGGCTGCCTGTTAGATCTTTTGCAGGGTGTAACTCGTATAGCTTGCAGATTCTGCAGCAGTGATTATTAGAACTGTTACTGTTATGGTAAAGTTACACAACTGTACTTTCCTCAGCATGTTCTGCATCAGAAGTGACTTGGATCCTCCCATGAAGAATATTCTGAAACAGTTGGATACAGCATTTTGACTCTCACACTTGCCTCTCGACATTTCCTGCTTGCTGAGATAAATTTGCTTCTCGTCTGCCTGGTGTACAGTGAATAATCTTTGTCTATAAAGACTGCTGTCTCCAACCTTTAATACTTTGTCTTATTCCACAGTTTTGTCATGATCAACTCATCCTGCTGGTATGATTGCATCTTTACTGATATAGGTCTTGACTGTTTTTCATGGCCAGGTATGGAGTGTACACTTGGTGTGCCCTGTCAGTTAACATTTGCTGTGTAACACCAGTCCAGTTGATTATTGGTGCATTCATAAAGTTAATACAGTCTGTTTCCTCTCTCTGGTACATGAGCAGATCTCAGATTTCTATGTACTCTCCTAAATCTAGTTTTGAAATGGCTCTTCTTGAGGAGCCTGGTACTCTGCCAACTTTGCCTTTATTTCAACCTGTTTTTTTGCAGTTTTAGCAGTTTGAATAATTAGTTCAAGCTTCTGTTTTTTCCAGACTTTTTTATGCGAGTTGATATATTCCTTCACAGTTTAGTCTCCTCTTAGTTCATTTGATTTAATTTCTAACTTCTCTACCTTTTTATCTGTACATACAGACGTACCACAATGCTCCATCCTTGGACCTCTACTATTTAATATCTTCATTAATGACCCTCTGCGGATGATTCCTTTGTCCTCTCCTGCTCCAACAATATCTCCCTTCTTCACACCCTCACCTAAGAGTCTCTGGTCTCAATTGAAAAATGGTCAACTCCAAATTAGCTACTACTTAACGCCAAGAAAATTAGACTTCTCCTATTCCTCTCTAAGTCTTGCCAACATCATAAAGCTACCTTTACTGTGTCTCTCCCTAAGCAACACTCATCTGTGAACCTCATACAACACTTCTAGGTGTTGTTATAGATGACCAGCTAAAGTTCAATCTGCATACTCAGTGTATTAAAAAGACTCCTCAAACGTTAGGCCTACTATGCAGGCATAAAACATTCCTCACAAATGCTTCTAGGCTCTTCCTTGCACAAGCTTTCCTACTCCCCACCATGCTCTGTGCAGCCCCTATTCTTGCACACCTCCAGTCCAACCTTCTGATTAAACTGGAACTCAACTGTAACAAATTTTCTAGATTTGTCTCTAACCACCCGACTGGTTTCACCACTGCCTAGTCTTGAAAAGCCTACACTGTCTGGAATTTCTTCATTAAATCCTACTACCCCAGCTTCTTATGACTTATTCTATCTGACATGAACCATCCTCCTGCCCTTCTCTTCTCTCATCCATCCCTTCACTCAGCCGTACCTTCCTTAGCTCTCAAAAGCATCTTCTGCAGGTACATGTGCTCTACAAAATATTGGCAAACTCCTCTACAGCTACTCCGTGGCAAAAGCCTGGAATAAACTACCACTGAGTGTTAGATCTGTCCCATGCCCCATATATTTTAAAATAGCCCTAAAAGATAATCTTTATAAATCTTGGTCATGCTTATGCAATCACCCTACTTATCCCCATCATCCCCTCCTCTTGTACTCCTCTAATTCTCCCACAGCAGCCATCCCTGCTCCCATCTTACAAATCCATTAATAGACAGCTTTCTCGTAGCTTGCAGCACTGCAAACCAACTGTAGACCATATAAAACAAAAAAGCAACCAGCCAGTGCACCACACAAATTGTTTAATATTTCTCTAACGTCTTGGCTGACAAAGCCTTCAAGGAGTAAAAATGTTAAATCGCCTGCCATGTATATCCACACTAAACACACTATTAATCAAACAATTATATAAAAACCTCCAGTTGCACTCGGAGTTTAACCCATTCGGAACCAAAGTATTAAGTTTCAAAATATACAAAGTTTTTCTTTATATAATACAAATATTCTTTGTATAACAATTTGTGGGCAGCTGCGGTGGTGCAGCGGTTAGCGTTGCCACCTCACAGCAGGGGGTTCTCCAGTTTGATCCTCCCTGTGGTTGCATGGATTTCCTACGGGTGCTCCAGTTTCCTCCCACATCCCAAAGACATGCTGCAGGTGGATTGGACACTCTAAATTGGCCCTAGGTGTTTAGTGCGTGTGTGCCTTCTGTGGAAGGTTGGGTGCCGGGCTGGCAATTCGACACCGTAAAACTCTACTGCCAATCATAAGTGGACAAGGTGATCCGCTGTGGCGACCCCTAACCAGGAAAAGTCGAAAGAAGAAGATTCTTTGTATAACAATTTATTTTTAACAAGGACGCTGTCATGTTGACCAACACCCCCTTTTCTAAAATTGTGCCGTGTAAGCCTACAACTTCTCTGTTATGAAATTTATTAGTGTTCAGCTGTAGAGCTTTCCTTTCTACCATTGCTAATGTCCCATATATGTTCCAGTAATCTGACCTTAAAAGATCTCTTACTTTCCCCCCACATAGAACTTATTACAGGGACATTTTCAGGCATATATAATACAATTTGTTTCACATTTATACAGTCCTTGTACCTTAGATCTAATACCATTATTTTCGAAAAGCTCCTTGTCGCTCTTCTACTTTGGACACAATAGAAGAGTCTTTGTGGGTTCTGTTCAAGCAGCTTCATTATATACAAACACATAACAGAAGTTTACTGAATTTTAACGTAAGTAACTTGTATACAAACTACTGCAATCGTTCATGCTCACTGTCTGGCTATACTCTCAAAATGGCACTGGGAATAGCATGTGCCTGGTATTTATATGTGCACATTCAGTCCTTGATATGCTTCTTAAAGACACAGCACATACACTCTGATCTACATCCTCCCTCTTGGAGAAATAGATCATGTAACGTTATGAATCTATTTGGTATGCAGATTATACATGTAGTTCTTGGTCATGCAATTATACAAGACTAGTTGCGTATATACAGTTAAGTCCATGTTGCTCCGTATTTCACACTGAGCCTGGAAATTCGACCATATTGTGTGACAAAATTGGGAATTAAGCTTAGCAACTGCAGCTGTCTCTACAGAATGTTCAACCTTGGTAGTATTTGGAACATCCTCAGGAATGGAAGTAGAGGTTGAGAGACACTCTGGGATGGGAACAAAGTCTGGTTCGCTCTGAGATCTAAAGTCTGTATCACAGGAACAATGCTGCAATGATGATTCTGGTACAGAAAGATATCTGCAATTTCTCCTGTACTCCACACCCTCACATTCTACAAGGTAGGATCTCGGCTCGGTACATATACCTGTAACTTGACCAATCCGGTCAAAACCTTTCACCATTATATCCTCACCGTCTTTCCTTCCCTCAATGGACAAAGAATTCTGCTCAGTTTATCATAACTGGACTTCTGGATAGAACGCTTCTTGAATAACTGAGCTTTGATGGTTCTAGTGTTCTTAGCTTTAGGCTTCAGTAAACTGGAACAAATTGGTAGCGTTGTTCTGGTTTGCCTATATAGAAGTCTTTGAGCAGGTGAGCCAAGTATATAGTCATGGGATTATGTTTCTGAGATGAAGTAAATTCAAAAAAAAGATAGGCATTATCATGTTTTGACCTTTCAGCCAATTGCTTTGCTCTCTGCACTGCACGTTCGGCTAGTCTATTTGACTGGATATTCAGGGCTGCTAGTAACATGTACAAAGTCCCATTCTGTAGTAGCACGCACAGAGTCCCATTCTGTAGTAGCACGCACAGAGTCCCATTCTGTAGTAGCACGCACAGAGTCCCATTCTGTAGTAGCACGCACAGAGTCCCATTCTGTAGTAGCACGCACAGAGTCCCATTCTGTAGTAGCACGCACAGAGTCCCATTCTGTAGTAGCACGCACAGAGTCCCATTCTGTAGTAGCACGCACAGAGTCCCATTCTGTAGTAGCACGCACAGAGTCCCATTCTGTAGTAGCACGCACAGAGTCCCATTCTCTTGCAAATTTCTGAAGTAACTGACTAATAGATTGAGTACCATTGTCAGAAATAACTTTATATGGAATATTATGGACTGAAAAATGAAGTTTCAACTTAGTAATAACAGTGGTGCATGTTAGGTTAGGTAGTAAGTCGATCTCAAACCAGTTCGAACAAGAGTCTATTTGTACTAAGTGTTGATTGTCCCACTTGAAGATATCAGTGGCTACTGTTGACCAAGGTAGTTCAGGAAGTTGACTTAACTGAAGTGTTTCTGTTTGCAAATGCGGTTTAGTACTGTTGTATTCTGAACAAGAAGAAATGCCTTTCACTAATGAAGGCCATAATACTAGTTCTCTTGCTCTTCTCTTAGTAGATGGGGAACCTGGGTGACCACGATGTAAAATCTAGATATATTATTGTAAGGAAGCCGGAACAACAATTTTAGGACCTTTGAAAATAATGCCATCTTCTGTCAACATTTCATCTCTGTAAGGAAAATAAGTTTGCACTTCAGGTGGTACACTAAATTGCTTTGACGGCCGTCCAACATTAATGTAGTGATTGAACTTTTGTAAAATTGGATCAGTCTTTGTATGATCTCTCAGTTTATCAAGTGTAGTGGTAGAGAAATTATGCACTGCCACCACGTCAAAGTCAAAATTCTCTGCGTCAAGCTGTTCCGTTGCATTTCTGGATGATCTGGATAAGGTATCAGCCAGATAAAGTAGTTTGCATTTCGCATAGATCATTTTGAAGTTGTATTTTTGCAATTTGAGCATCATTCTTTGTAATCTTGCTGGAGCTGTATGCCTAGGCTTCTTTAAAATAGTAGCTAGAGGTTGTTGGTCACTTTCAGTCTGAATGGCTTGACCATAGATATAATCATGAAACTATGAACATGCAAATACTATTGCCAAAAGTTCCATCTCAATTGGAGCATATTGCATTTCAGTTTGGGTAAGTGTTCTAGATGTATAGGCTACGGGTCTGCCCTCTTGAAGAATAACTGTGCCAAGACCAAATTTTTAAGCATCACAGGAAAGAGTGATTGGCTTATTTACATCATAGTATCTTAATGTAGGTGGGGTGGCAGTTTTCTGCTTAAGGTCTTCAAATGCCTTCTGGTGCTGTTCTAACCATGACAATGTAACATTTTTGTGTGTCAGCTCTCTTAAAGTTGCTGTCAACTCACTGAAGTCTGGTATAAACTTGCCTAAATAATTGACCGTGTCTAGGAAATGATATAGAGCTTAAATATTGTCTGCTACTGACATCTCAAGAATAGCTGCTTGCTTGGTCGGGTTTGGTCTCGAACCAGTACTCGTAAATAAATGACCTACATATGTAACTTCTGGTAGTCTGAATTTGAACTTCAGAGGATTGAGCTTCAAGTTGACATCACATGCTGTTTCTAGAACTCTCTGTAGGTTTCTGTCATACTTTGCTTCACCATGGCCTCCAACCAATAAATCATTTAGTATTATCACACAAGGTTAACAAAAAAAACATTTGCTCCATTGCACGCTGGAAGACTTCACTTGCAGAATTTATTCCAAATGGCATCCTTAAGAATCTTTATCTGCCATACTGGGTACCAAAAGTGGTTAGTAATGAGGATTTGCGATCAAGCATCATTTGCCAAAATGAACTTTTCGCATCCAAGACAGAAAAAACAGAGGCATTCTGCATTAGAGCTGCGACCTCTTCGACTGTACGCATTGGATGATGCGGTCTCTTCAGTGTTTTGTTCAGATCTCTTGGGTCAATACATATTCTGATTTCATCTGAGCCTTTTTTGTGAGCTGCTACCATGGGCAACACCCATTCAGTTTGTTCTGTAACTGGACAAACTACACCTTGCTGTACTATTTTATCCAAGCGAGCCTTGACTTTATCTTGCATAGCTATCAGAATTTTTCTTCTTGGTCTGACTACTGGAGTGACCTCTGGGTCTGACTTCATGAAGTACGCAACTGGAAGTTTGCCTAACTTGTCATTGAAAATGTGACAATTGGGGAGAAATAGGCGAAGGCTGCCAGCCTAGTCAAATAGAATTTGATATATAATTCTGGCATTTGTAAATGTGAAATACAGGCATGTTTTCTTGAGTGTAAAAGAATACTGTGAAATGTAGAACTGCAAAATATGTGACAACATTGGACTCTACTGGCCCAGTGAAGCATGTTGTGACCCTTTCATGTTTTACAAGTCGGCTCCAGTGCGTCTGGATGAAGGTTTCATGCCCATTGTTTTAAGGCTAAAGTTTATGACCAGAATTTACACATGGAAGGTGCTTTATTGCTCTAGTTTCTGCTAGAGTCTATATGTCAAATGCCTTGTATTATTGTAGTTTACTGAGCAGGTGTTAGCTTGCTAAATAATGCAGTTTGTGGTCTGAGAAAACCTAAGTGTCAAAATGATGTAATTTGGGAGGTCCTCAGCAGAGCTGTTAGTGTTTAAAAAAACAATTGTTCAGTGAGAGACTGTGAGCATTTTGACTTTGAACATCTAACTCAGCACTGCGTTATGCACACATGTAAGTTTTAGCACTGTGATTTCTCTTAGGAATAATTAAAGCTAGCAAAGAATTATTAGGTATTTTTCTTTGAAATCAGACCTGTACTACTGTATTTTTAAGTTTCTGTGTGATCTCAGAACTCTTAGATATCTCTGTGGTGTAGTAGTTTTGTCTTGTGTTTTAATTATTTTTTTATTATTAAATATTTTAAAACCTTCTACCTGTGGCTGGTTTATGTAGAGATAAAGTATGCTTTGGAGTACATTATATATTTATAGAGTTTATTGTAATAAGCCCTTCCAATAAGCCTTGAGACTGATTAGTCATACTACCACTGGATTATAATATTGCACAGTAATAATTGGGCACCCTTTTAAGGGCCTTTTAGTAGCTGATAATTAACTGAGTGGTGGCAGGAATTACTACCGTATGGTCTGGGTAATAGGGACACAGCTGGAGAACTTGTGCCCGCCTTTTCCCAGGAAAGTCTGTGTGGTTGTATAACCTCTTCTCAAAGTGTGTGTGTGTGTGTGTGTGTGTCAGCTACCTGGGCAGAGACACGAAGCACTGGTTGAACAGAGAGGGTACTGGAGGTTTTAGCTTGCCCAGTTAGGCTGAGACCTGGACCCTATAGCTGTGCTAGTGGGGAGTCTTATTGGGGACCTGGTGAGCAAAGTAGCAACTGTGTACAGTTAAGGGAAGTTGTACTTTACTGTGTGTATTAGTATTCCTTTCCTCTTCTCGGAGATTACCTCCCTGTTGTTAGTGGTGAGGTTTGAGGCTCCTTGATTGCTAAGCCAGGGCATGGCCGTCACATGTGGTGTGCAGTGGTGGGATCTACTTCACACACTAATTGACTTGTAGTGGTGTGGGTAGAGCGAATTCCTGTAGCTTATGTACAGTGATCTCTAAAAGTGTTTTGTACTCTAAAACAGCCACACAGTGTATACTCAGAGTTCAGATCACAATTGTTTTATTTCTTTTGTTAGCTTAGTGTTAGGGTGAGCAGGCAGCATGTCAGCTGAGGAGTATGGAAAGCTGACAAGGAGCCAGCTGGCGGAGGTGTGCCAGGCTAGGGGCTGGTGCAAGGAAACCTGACTAAGGCAGACCTGATTGCAGCCTTGATTACAGCTGCATTAGAAAACAGCAGCCTGGAGGACAAATCAGACTGACAGTGGAGATACCAATATCCTCGGGGAATGGACAGCTCAACCTTTCTGCAGTGGACTTAAAAATCCAGCTGGAGCTGAAGAGACTTGAGTTGGAGGCCAGGCATATGGAACTAGAAGCAGCTGAGAGAATGAGGAGCATAGAAGCTGAAGAACAGGAACGGCAGAGAAAGCATGAGAGGGAAATGCTGACTCTTCGCCATTGTCATGGAGGTAATAGGGAAGGGAGTAACCGGACCCCAGAAGCACAAACGGTCAGTAAATTTCTTCCACAGTTTAAAGAGGGGGATAATTTTGATAGCTTCATTCATATGTTTGAGCGGGTATGTAAACAGTATGAACTTGGCCAAAGGCTCTGGGTACGGTTCCTGATCCCCTTACTCCATGGTAAAGCTGTAACTTCTTTAGCACAAATGCATGACACTGACTGTTTTGATTATACTGCTGTAAAAATACATTTATTAGAATGTTTTAAGCTAACACCTGAAATGTATAGGAAAAAGTTTTGTGAGCATAGACGCAAGGCAGATGAAAATGTATGTGAATATGTTGCTGAACTGAGCACTTATTTTCATAGCTGGGTGAGTGGATGTCAGGTCACCACTTTTGAAGGGCTGGCAGACCTTTTGGTAAGGGAACAAGCCCTTAGCACTTTGCTTGAGGACATGAGGATCTGGTTAGCTGATAGACAGTGTGCTACTTCAGAGGAGTTGGGGAAGAAGAGAGACCTATACCTAGCAAGCAGGGCAGCCCTGCACAGGAAAGGGACCCCCTGTACTGCTCATGGGACTAAAGGAACCCATGGGCAGCACAGACTGCCCCAACAGAATCCGCCAGTAGCAGGGGAAGCCACTAGTCCAGGTACATATCCAGGAGCTATGGTTAAATGTTTTGAATGCAACCAGTGGTGCCATGTGGCATACAGATGTCCACGGAGGCAAGGTGGGGAACCAAAGGTGAGGGAGCCAGTAAGTGGGAAAGACAAAATGCCAACAGTGGGTTGTCTTGAGACAACAGGGGTATGGAACCAACATCCTGCAGATGTCCTGAGAGGGAAGGATTTGGATGAGGCAGTACTATGTACTTATGCAGTTACATGTAGTGAGGCTAGGAGACAAGCATGTGGGTCTGGTAGCTTGGGGGAGACCCAGACAGACTGCACACTTGCAGCCAGGACTGCTGAGGTGGTTACTTCAGGGAGGGAGCTGCTCTGTAGCAGTGAGACTGAATGTGAGCCACAGCTGCTTGTAGGTACTGATGTTCCCTTGGACAGGGTAACTGCAAAGGTAGAGGTGAGTAGTAGTACCCAGGCTGATAGTGAGGAACCACTGTCAGAGGATGCCAGACGTCCTGTGGAAGGGGAGCTGGGAAGGGTTACAAGAAGAGACTTGAGACAGGCTCAGCTCTCAGACTGTACATTGCAAGGCCTGAGGCAGGTAGCTAGGGAGGCACCTGATTCTCAAGGGAAGAGGGAATCTGTATACTGGAACAAAGGGTTACTGTACAGAGAGTGGACCCCTGAGGGAGGGCTAGAAGGTGAGAGAGTACAGCAGTTGGTAGTGCCTAGAGCTTACCGTCTGGCGCTTCAAGCCATAGCCCATGATATTCCCTTTGCAAGTCATATGGGCATAAAACGTACGAAGAGGCATATTATGCAAAATTTCTATTGGCCTGGAATTTCCAGAGATGTAACAGGGTACTGCTGGACCTGTGAGCAATGCCAAAAGGTAGGCAAGACAGGAGACAAGTTTAGAGCTCCTTTGATGCCTTTATCTGTGATTGAGGAGCCATTTCAGAGGGTAGCTATGGATATTGTTGGTCCTCTGAGTATCCCAAGTTCCACAGGGAAAAAGTATAGTCTAGTGATTGTAGATTGTGCTACACGGTACCCTGAGGTAGTGGCTTTGTCCTCCATTGAGGCCGAGAAGGTGGCAAATGCTTTGCTAGAGATTTTCAGCAGGGTAGGTTTCCCAAAGGAAATACTGTCTGACAGAGGTGATAATTTTATGTCAGACCTGTTGGCTTGTCTGTGGAAGTCCTGTGGGGTGAAGCACATGAACACCACCCCCTACCATCCCCAGACTAATGGTCTTGAGAGGTTAAACTCTACACTTAAGTCCATGTTACGGGCATTTACAGATCAGTTTAAGAGGGAGTGGGACAAATATTTGCCCCATCTGTTTGCTTACAGAGAGGTTCCCCAGGAATCAACAGGTTTTTCACCCTTTGAGTTGCTGTGTGGGCATAGGGTGAGGGGACCTCTAGATTTAATTCGAGATGAGTGGGAAGGTGAGTGTGAGTCTCACAAGGAGTCTGTTGTGGCATACGTCCTAAACCTCAGGACAAGGCTCGGGGAACTCATGGGCTTGGCCCAGGAGAACCGGGCAGAAGCCCAACAACAGAAAAAGGTGAGGTATGACAGGAATGCTTGAGCTAGAGAGTATGCTGTAGGGCAGCAGGTGATGGTTCTCATTTCTGTCAGACGCAACAAGCTGCAAACAGCTTGGGAGGGGACCCTACATGGTAGTAAGAAAGGTAAGTGATGTTAACAACATGGTGGAAGTGCTAGGCAGACGACAGGGGCGCAAATGGTACCATGTTAACATGATGAAAACTTACCATGATAGGGAGGCCCTTGTGCTGAGCATTTGCAGTGGATTGCAGGAGTCTGAGGAAGATCTGGAGACTGATCTCCTCAGTGAGGCTCGGGCTGACACCTCGGAAGGGGTAGCAATGTCCCAGCAGCTATCTTCTACCCAGGTTCGAGAAATCCAAGCAGTGTTGCAGGAATTTCGGGATGCGTTCACTGGGAAACCAGGGTGCACCACCAGGTGGATACAGGACCCCAAAGGCCTATTATACAGGCCTCTTATAGGGTGCCTGAGAGAGTCAAACAGACTCTGAGGGGAGAGGTACAGGAGATGTTGGAATTAGGGGTGATTGAAGAGTCCAGCAGTCCCTGGGCCTCACCAGTGGTGTTGGTGCCAAAGAAGGATGGCAACACCAGGTTATGTGTGGATTACAGGAAATTAAATAGTCACACAGAGGCAAATACTTACCCCATGCCTAGAACAGATGAGGCCCTAGAGCAGCTGGGTGGGGCTAAGTATCTTACAACCATTGATCTTACCAAGGGTTGCTGGCAGGTGCCCTTGACTCCCAGTGCTAGAGAGAAGTCAGCCTTTGTGACTCCTTTTGGCTTGTATGAGTTCACAAAGATGCCCTTTTGGGTGAAGAATGCCCCAGTGACTTTCTAGAGGCTAGTAGATCATATCTTAGCAGGAGTAGGAAGGTTTGCCCTTGCTTATATGGATGATATTGTTATCTGCAGCCATTCCTGGCAAGAGCACCTTCAGCATATCAGGGGGTGCTGGGCAGACTACAGAGGGCAGGGTTGACCATTAAGCCGAGCAAATGTCAGTTTGCTATGGCAGAGGTCTCCTACCTAGGACATATAGTGGGGAGTGGTAAGATAAGGCCAGAACCTGCCAAAGTGGAAGCTATTCAGGCATGGCCTGCACCTGTTAACAAAAAGCAGGTGAGGACATTCTTAGGGATAGCAGGGTACTACAGAAAGTTCATTCCCAATTATAATACCATAGCTGCTCCACTCACAGACCTGACAAGGAAGAACAGGCCAGATAAGGTAGTGTGGACCCCAGCATGTGAGCAGGCATTTCAGAAGCTTAAAGAAGCTTTGGGAGGAACCCCTGTGTTAGGCAGTCCAGACTATAGCAAAGAATTTGTTGTGCGGGTTGATGCTTCAAACTATGGTGTGGGGGCTGTACTTAGCCAGATTTCTTCAGAGGGAGAAGAGCAGCCAGTGGTTTATCTCAGTCGTAGGCTCCAACCCAGGGAGGAATGCTATGCAGCGGTAGGAAAGGAATGTCTAGCCATAGTGTGGTCACTACAAAATCTTCATCCTTATCTGTATGGAAGAAGATTCACTGTGATGACCGATCACAACCCTCTTAACATGGTTAAACAGAGCCAGTCAGCAAAATGCCAAGTTGCTAAGATGGAGCCTGGTGTTGCAAGCATACAATATGTCAGTGTAGCACCGCAGTGGGAGTATCAGTGCCAGTGCAGATGGGGAATGGGGTGAGGTACACCCCAATAGACCTGCCGCTGTCCAACAATGTTTCTCAAGGGGCACTTGAAAAACTTGCTTGAGTTCCCCGGGGGGGGGGGGGTGACTACTGGGGAGAGGTTGGCAAAGGCTGCCAGCCTAGTCAAATAGAATTTGCTATGTAATTCTGTCATTTGTAAATAAATGTAAAATACAGGCATGTTTGCTTTAGTGTAAAAGAATATCGTGAAATGTAGAACTGCAAAGTATGTGACAACATTGCACTCTACTGGGCCAGTGAAGCATGTTGTGACCCTTTCATGTTTTACAAGTCGGCTCCAGTGCGTCTGGATGAAGGTTTCTTGCCCATTGTTTTAAGGCTAAAGTTTATGACCAGAATTTACATGTGGAAGGTGCTTTATTGCTCTGGTTTCTGCTAGAGTGTATATGTGAAATGCCTTGTATTGTAGTTTACTGAGCAGGTGTTGGCTTGCTAAATAATGCAGTTTGTGGCCTTAGAAAACCTAAGTGTCAAAATGATGTAATTTGGGAGGGCCTCAGCAGAGCTGTTGGTTAGTGTTTAAAAAACTATTGTTCAGTGAGAGACTGTGAGCATTTTGACTTTGGACATCAAACTCAGCACTTTTCCTTATGCTCACATGTAAGATTTAGCACTGTGATTTTTTGTAGGAATAGTTAAAGCTAGTAAAGATTAATTGGATATTTTTCTTTGAAATCAGACCTGTATTATTTTAAGTTTCTGTGTGATCTGTGAACTCTTAGATATCTCTGTGGTGTAGTAGTTTTGTCTTGTGTTTTAATTCTTTATTATTAAGTATTTTTAAAACCTTCGACCTGTGGCTGATTTATTTAGAGATAAAGTATGCTTTGGAGTGCATTATATATTTATAGAGTTTATTGTAATAAGCCCTTCCAATAAGCCTTGAGACTCATTAGTCATACTACCATTGGATTATAATATTGTACAGTAATAATTGGACACCCTTTTAAAGGCCTTTTAGTAGCTGATAATTAACCGGGTGGTGGCAGGAATTACTACTGGATGGTCTGGGTAATAGGGGTACAGCTGGAGAACCTGTGCCAGCCTTTTCCCAGGAAAGTCTGTGTGGTTGTATAACCTCTTCTCAAAATGTGTGTGTGTGTGTGTGTCAGCTTCCTGGGCAGAGACACAAAGCACTGGTTGGACAGAGTGGGTACTGGAGGTTTTATCTTGCCCAATTAGGCTGAGACCTGTACCCTTATAGCTGTGCCACTGGGAAGTCTTATTTGGGGACCTGGTGAGCAAAGGAGCAACCAGCCCCAGACTGACTGTGATCTCTGTGTGCACTTAAGGGAAATTGTACTTTACTGTGTGTATTAGTTATCCTTTCCTCTTCTCGGAGACAACCTCCCTGGTGTTAGTGGTGAGGATTGAGGCTCCTTGATTGCTGGGCGAGGGCATGGCCATCACAGAAAACTTCAGCATACTCTGAGAAAATGGCTTCAGAAAAATTGGAACTAGGGTATGCACTTTTGTGATGAACGTTTTGGTAAAAGAAAGCAGATTTATTTTCAAACTGAGACCCAATAATGACTGTACTCGTCTTCGGACTACATAGAATAATAAGCTGTAACAGTTCTTAGCCAAATAACATGAAAGCATCACTGAGCCTTCCGTTTGAATTTCTTCACCTCAGTAAGCAACAGGCTTCACATAACTAGCCACATTGAGTTGCTCATTAGTTCTCACTTTAGCAGATGTGACTGCTGACATAACATTACACTTTGAACCAGTGTCTTCTTTAAACTCTGGAGATTTACCATCGATCCGGACTGTACACAACACTTCACTCTTTGCCAATAAATTCACTGCATCAACTTTCACCAATCACTGATTCACCATCTACATAGAAGGTGAACTTCTGCAACTTTACTTGATCAATTTCCTTTCTTGTGTGACCCTTGTTTACAACTGTGTGAGGTTTACTTGATTTGCAAAACCTTTGAAAATGGTTCCATTTTTTACACTTGTGACATTGTTGACCAGATGCTAACTCTCTTCCAGACTCATGATTGGCACCACAGGTTCAACAGTTAACAATAAAGCTGGACTTGGGTTTTGCTAATTCACAGTTGTACTGCACTGAGCATGCTCCTTTAACTGAACTATTCTTAGAACTTGCTGGAAAACTACTCGGTTTCACTGGTGAACCAGCAGGGTGTACTGGCTGCCATATGCTTACACCTACTTGTGTTTACCAGGTGTTGCATGCTATCTGCATTTGCTCTGGAGCCTACTGAAACCATGCTCTTGTCACTTGCAAGCATACTTTTGTGTTTTTCTGTAAATTCATGGATTTGATAAATCTCTATGGCTTTACTGAACGTTAAATCATTGTCGCGAAGCAAAATATTTCTACCAGTAGCACTAATACCACACACGAGCTTGTCCTTTATTAACTCATTTTTCAAGTCACCAAACTGGCACATTTTGGCTTTGTTTCTCAGGTCAGTTATATAAACAGCAAAAGTTTCCCCTGGCTTCTGATCTGTCTGTAAAACAAATGCCTCTCTAATGTAATATTTGTGTGGGGGTTGCACATTTCTCTGAATTTGCACTTCAAACACTCGGGGTCTTCCCTTGATTCAGTCTGTACAACAATGACTATTTTCACCTTCTCCCTCATATACTGTTGGTGCATACACAAATGAACGCTCTCTTTCAGTGACGTCAGACCCGGCTAGGTCCAGCAAATTTAATGTCTTGGTACGTGCATCTTTATCTGACTAAGCTGCTTGTATACAAATGTCATACTCTTGCTCAAATATTCTCCCAATTCTCTGTGATATTCTGATCAAATACAAGTGGTAAGGGCTTTCAAAATCAGTCTGCCACATTAGTACATACCAGTGAAGGGTTTTGCAAATAAACACATATACATACATATGCCAGAAATTTATGCCAGTATCTGTAATTTTGCCCAATAGCACAACAAGCCTCTGTGTAACTGAACTTTGTGAAATAAGTCCCTTGTGCATTGTAATACTCTTGAAATTATTGTATTGCAAGAAATCATGTCTTCTTAGTTTAAGAAATATTTCAAATAACTGCACTGTGCGAATGAACTGGGCAAGAGAAGCTCAGAGTCAGTAACATTTTGAAGTAATTGCACTTTGCGAATAAACAGTACACAGCACACTGAAATTTCCTCAAAATGGCGGTACCTTGCTAGGCACTTCTTTACAGTGCAAGAAACACCCTGTAATGGTGGCACGTTGCGAATAGACACCCAGCACAAGAAACTTTTCGAAATGGCTGTACTTCATGAAATAATTGCACTTCACAGACATATTTGTTTTGCTCGTTTAATCTCTTTTCATGCCGATTGTACTTTTCTTGTGCACGTTTTACTCTAAACATGCCCGTTTTGCTTTAGACATGCTCATTTTGCTTTAAATATGCTTGTTTTGCTTTTCTGATAAGCATTTTATCAAATGTCTTAGTTGTAAACATTTTTCTTAATAAACCTTTTGTGCCTCCCTCTTGTTTAATAATGTGGTTTCTGCCCTTGTAATGCTCCTTTTATCTTTTTTTATAAAGTAAGCAGTTCATACGAATTCTCACTACCTTTGGTTTTTTTCCGGGTCTTTTTCATGCTTGTTTCTCTTGGTTTACCTTCACTGTCATCTCTGCACCTCATGGCTCTGAATATCATTCTTTGGAATCCTGGTCCTGACACCATGTCGCTCTCCTACTTTGTACACCATAGAAAAGTCTTCATAGGTTCTGTTCAAGTAGTTTTATTATATACAAACACTTTATGCTACATGCTCACTGTCTGGCTGCAGTCTCAAAATGGTGCTGGGATTAGTATGTGCCCGGTATTTATATGTGCACTTTCAGTCCTTGATGTGCTTCTTGAAGATACAGGACATACATTCTGATCTACACTCCTAACTATGTACTTGCAATCCTTGCACCTCCCACAGGGTGCAGTTCCATTTTGTGTCATAGTTACAGGGATTGAAAATGGGGGAATAACAACTTTTCCATGGACTGAAAAGTTCTTAATACTTCATTACTTATTGGAAACAACTTCACCAATTCAATTAACTTAGAGCTAAAGACACTGTATGTAGTAACAAAATACATCCGCTGTGTATCTTTGTGTTGTTTTTGTGTTTTGCATCAGCACATTCCCATTTTTTTGGCCCCCTCCATGCGTTCCCCCAGAAACATATCCCAACATTCATCCAATATTTCTCTATTATAACCTCTGTCAATAAACATCTTCCATGTTCTTTCTATTTCTATCTTAAAGTCATTATCTTTGTTACAGAGTCTTTGTACTCAACTTTCAATTTGGGAAAGGCTGCATGGTATGGGGTGGATGGCAACTTTGTCCCTGTAAATATTGAACTCCATCCTTAAATATCTTATGTACTGTTTTTCTAATATTACTACCATCACTTATGTCTACTACCACATCTAAGAATGAAACCAGTTTACTAACTTTCAGCCCATCAAAATGTAAATTAAACCTATTATGTTGTAATTGAGATACAAAATCACTCACCAGGTCTTGACCCCCTTCACACAACAAAATCAAATCATCAATGAATCTACAATATTTCATAACATGCTGATAAAATTCTGAATTATATGAGTATTCCACTTCAAACAAACCCATACATAGGTTGGCGTACATGGGGGCAAACACTACCCCTTTTGTAGTTTCCTATTTTTGATGGTATAAATTCCCATTAAATTCAAAGTAATTACTTAAAAGTATATTAATTTCATAACATAATTTGTGGTATTTTGATCTGTGCCTGGGGATTATCTCCTCTTAGTGTACTGTCATAATTTATCTGTTGACTTGTTTTTTGCCTGCATTGTGACCAGTTTCAGTTACTCTTGTTATATTGTATGCAACTCTTTGAACTCTTATGTTTTAAGACATTGTAGATTTTCTAGCATGTTTTTTCTCTATCTTATCAATTAGTTCACTTTATATATTAACACTGATTGTTAAATCTAAATGGTTTTGTTTACTCTGTCCTTTGAATACTTTTTGTGTTATGTAATACTTGGAGCTTTTCTTCTTGGGCCTCCGCTGAAAAAGGGCTTATGTCCAGTCAGACTAACCCGGTTAACAACTGTTAAGTAAATAAATAAAATATTTATTTTTTCCTCTAAATTACTGGTAGCCATCTCTTGAACCAAAGTTGAAGCTTGAATTGTGTTTTTGCTGAACAGCTGCAAAATCTTTTTTGGACAGTGTTTTCTCTTCACTTTTTCTAGTTTAGTTTCTTTCAGGTTTGCCAAATTTCTACTTTACTGGCATCCAAGATGTATACTTAGTAGCTAGTAGGTGAATTTTTACCCAAAAAGAGTTTCAGTGATTCTCCTTTTTCTCTGTTTCTGTTTTCACACTGGATGAGGGGAAGTAAATCTTAGTGTGCAGCCAACCAGCAAATTGAAAGTATTTACTGCAGAGAAACACTCATTAGAAGACTCCAACCATTTACTTTCTGCTAAGTAAAATATTACCTTACACACATGAAACATTCTCAAAAGCTGCTGTGGTGGGGGATGTTAGGAAGTTCAATTTTGGATTCTACAAGAGGGAGGCAGGTCTGGAGTGTGCATTATGTGGATAGGGAGAGTAATCTAAAGGGACTTTGGTGCTTCGCTTTGACATCCTTCCAGATGTCTTCATGTAAAGTGATTGTCTCCCTAGACACCTTTTTAATTCAGTATTACTGATTGAGCCGGTAGGAGTTTGCTTGTGGAAGTGTTGATCTGCTTGAACTTTGACAGACTTAAAATGACAGGAATAACAGCCCTCTTCTAGAGTCTGTGGGCTTATGTTTGTGAATTTTGCCAGTTTTTTTTTTTTTTTTTTAATTGGTTGTTTTAAAGCCAGAAATAGATAAATGTCCTTCAATTCATCTGTTGCAGTATTCTTTACATGAGGGAGTTGCCTGCCCAGGCAACCTGACGTTGGCAGTATACCAAAGTCTGTTACTACTGTGTGGTGTGTGGTACATCTGACGTAGGCTGCTATTGGACATGGGCCATAAAAGTGATGTACGTGCACCATCCTCAGAACTTCTTTGCCGCCAGTCGGCTCAACATTTCCAGATGATGATGTGCTGCTGCCGGGACCACTTTTCCTCATTACCGATCAGTGCCCCGTCGCCCCGCTGGGGAACCTGTTTGCCTCTTGCTGCTGCTTTTTCTTGGTTAAGAGCTAATGTTGTCCAAGAAGTGTGATTGTGGAAGGCAGATTCTACACAAGGACAGCCACTCCCACTGCCTTTTTTGTCTTGTGCTGTACCACGACCATAAAAACTGTTCGATTTGTCAGTAATTCGTGCCCAAGATCCTTTGTAGACTACTTTCGTCCATTGTAATTTACTTAGAGAACCAGCAGTTGAAAATTTTAGCTAAAAGAGTGATGGGGGCTTCCTCGGACCCAACATCCAAGCCTATCGAGCAAAAGGTCAAAAGATCTAGTCCCAAAGCTGTAGCTGCACCTCTCCCTGCAGACGTCTCTCCCGAGGCAGATGATAGCCCAGAGACGCGCTCAGTTTCAGATCCGGATCCTAAGGCCGAGCCTGTTTTATAGGCTGCCTTAGAACTGGACAATAGCATGTCCAGAGAAGCCTCACAGACATTAGGTCCTGATGTCCAGGAGGAACCAAGGCTCATCAGAAAGACCTAGTGGAATCACTGAGGGAAAATGTCAACTCCAATTTGCTAGAGTGTAGGCCTACATCTGGTCCTTCCACTTTACATTGGAAGGACATTCCTGCTAAGAAAAAGTGGAAAACCAAACATTTTTCTCCTCCTCAAGACTGTCAGAAAGAGTGGCAAAATTTTGCCCAAGGCCTACCTCCAGGTCTCTTCCCCCTCGTCTTTCTCTTGCCCTACCTCCCTGCAAAAAAGGGTCAGACCACACGCTACTTTAGAGGAAGATTCTTCGAGAGGGTGGGGAAGAATATCTACACCTCAGCAACTTTAGCCTTCATGGCTTTGAATTCCCAAACCCATATGACTTAAGTATTCAGTGGAACTCATGGCTGAAGTGTCCAAAATAGTGTCTGACATGCCAGATTCAGAGAATAAAGCCTTGGCATCCTCCCTTATTGCTGCATCCTCTCAGGTAGCCCGACACTGTCAAATGCAGCTATGATGCAGTTGCAGCTACCTCCAGAGCTGCAGCTTCTTCCTCAGCATTATGAAGGTTTGCCTGGTTGAGGCTTTAACCCCTTCCCGAGGACATCAAGGTGAAGCTCATGGATGCTCCCCTTGACAACTCAGTCTTATTTGGTAAACCATCTGCTGAACTTTTCAAGTCCCCACAGGAAAAGAGCAAGGAATTAAAAGACCTCAAACATATTCTTGTCTCTCCAGTCCCTAAATTTCACAGGAGCTATTCTGAAAAACAGGTTTTCATTCGCAGTTAGTCCCAGCACCCCAAACCCAAGCCCTCCAAGTGGAGCAAGAAACCACATCACTTCTCAGCATCTTCATCTGGTTGTCATGTGAAGAAGCAGCCCTTTCCTGATAGAACAGGCTCTTCCTCCTGACTCCTCAGGATTACAGTATAATACCCCCTCTCCCTACGCTTATCCCTCTCTCTTCCCACCTGGGAATCTATAACTGAAGAAGCCTGGGTCCTAAGCATCATCAAACACGGATGCTTTACTTTCAGGGGTATCCCTCAAAATTCAGCAGTTCAGATGCCTCTTTTCCCTCCAGGTATTGGAAAATGTGTTAAAACAGGCTACAGTACAAACAGTGCCCACCCCCCCAGTAAGGAACAGGCTTCTGTTCTTGCATGTTTCTGGTTCCCAGAAAGGAAGGGCCATGGAGACTGATCCTAGACCTTTTCTTCCTCAACACCTTTCTAAAGGTACCTTTCTTCAGAATGCTAACTCTCCAGACCATGTTTCCTCTGATCCTCCCACACAGCCTTGTGGCATCCATAGACGTCAAAGATGCCTACCTACATATAACCCAAAATGCCAAATTCAGGAAATTTCTGTTTTTCTCTGAGATCCTGGCACTTTCAGTCCTTTGCCTTCCCATTTGGTCTTTCTACAGCCCCAAGAGTTTTCACAAGATGGTCACTTTCTGCAGACTCCAAGGCATTCTGATCTTCCCTTACCTAGATGACCTCCTGTTCCAAGCCAACACCCAGGAGGAACTGGTGAGCAACCTCCACTCAGCCGTTGCTGTCCTGCAACATGTAGGGTTCACAATCAACTTCAACAAATCTACCCTCGTCCCATCTCAGGATCCTGTCTTTCTGGTGTGCAGATTCCAAACAGACAAGATGAAAGTGCATCTCCCACCCCAAAAAGTTCAAGAGCTCTATCTAACATTTTCAGAGACCCTTCCCCTAAATCATTTGTCAGCAAGGCAATTTCTCAGAGTCCTAGAACTGATGGCCTCCACCATCCCTATGCTACCCTTGGCAAGACTCCACATGAAGAAATTTCAATGATTCCTACAATCTGTGTGGACACAACATGCCCAGCCACTGGAATTCTTATCCCACTTCCCCCTTACCCTCAAGAGGTAGCTGCGGTGGTGGATACAGCGAATGGCCCCAACAGGACTCCCCATTCACCCATTGCCTCCAACTCAGAATCTGTGCATAGATACTTTGGATACAGGTTGGGGAGCAGCACTGGACCCACACACTGTTGAAGGACAATGGATGCCTTCTCAGGGAAAGGACCACATAAATATAAAAGAGATTAAGACTTTGATTCTAGCTATTCAGTACTTCCACCCCCTCCTCAGGCCAGGACAGCTGCAGATCTACACAGACAATATGAGTGCTCTTTGATACGTAAACAAGCAGGGGCAGTGATAAGATCCTACCTCCTTTGCAGATTAGCCTTACAAGTTTGGGAACTAACACGCAGTCTTCAAATTTCTCTACAGGCGGTTTTCATCCCTTCCAACCAGAACTCTGTGGTAGATGCACTGAGCAGATCCACAACACAGGCTCACAAATGGATGCTTCACAGAGATGTGTGTTTATGGACATAGCCCACCAGTGGGGTATACCTCAAATAGACATGTTTCCCTCTGCTCTGAACAAACAATTTCCAAAAGTTTGTGCCAGAAAATCACTTTCTCGGGCATGGAAAGTAGATGCCCTATCAATTCTATGGAAGGGGAAGTTTCTTTATGCATTCCCTCCCCTACCAGTCATTTCGACTGAAGATTCAGCAGGACAGACCGAAAATCTTGCTGGTGACTCCCAAATGGCCAAGACAGCACTGCTTCCCCCTTCTGCACCTATCCAAGGGCAGTCATCAGAAGTTACCTCACAGAGTTGACTTACTCACACAGAACAAGGGCTCCCTCATCCACTTACACCTAGAAACTCTTCCACTGACCCTGTGGGTGATAGAGCCCTGATACTCTTTTATACAGCTTTTCTCTGAGGACATGCTTCAAGTCCTGCAGCAGGCCAGGAAACTCAATATGAGGAAATCTTAACTTTCCAAATGGAAGAGATTTTCTGTTTGATGTCTTGCTAGAAACCTGAACCTGCTAACAATGGCTCTGCCTTTTGTTCTTTTATATCTGTGTGAATTACTCAGTTCTGGTTTAACTTACTGTTCAATAAATGCACATTTGTCAGCTATCTCTGCATGTCTACCCCTTTCATCTCCTTTAGCTTCCAGATTTGAGGCCAAATTTTCTCAAAGGCGTCCTCCACAGACGTTTCAGGAGACCTGTGGCCCCACCCCTCGGGATGTTAACTTTGTGCTAGAGAAACTGACCCTAACACCTTTCAAACCAGCCTCCTCTAGTGCCTGGAAATCTGTTGTCCTGGTGGCTATAGCTTCTGCCAGATGGGTTTCCGAGCTCTAGGTCCTGATGACTTCTCCCCCCTTCTTGGTCTTCCATAAAGGCAGGGTTTCGCTTCACACCAACCTGTCCTTCATACCAAAAGTAGTTAGAGTTGTGCTGAAACCAGGCCATTCACTTGCTAACCTTTTCCCCCCTCCATAAAACAGAGAGAGGATCCTGCAGACACATGATGTGCATAGACAGCTCAGATTTTACCTTCAGAAAACTAAACCTTTTTGAAAATCGGACCTGTTATTTGTATCTTTCCACTCCAGGGCTCTGGGATTGCCTGTATCCAAACAAGACAATCTCTAACTTTATCTCCAAATCCATCTCTTGCTGCTATGCCTGCCATGGTAAATCCCTTCCCGGCTCGATCAAGGCTCACTCTACAAGAGCAGTGTCCTCCTCAGGGGCTTTCCTCAAGGGTCTAGACACCAACTCCAATCTAGAAGCAGCAACTTGGACCTTGGTCCACACTTTTACCAAACACTAGAAGGTGGATTCCATTCCTAGATCAGGGCTGGGTTTGCCAGGGCCATTCTTCATGGTTTCCTGGAAAATTCTTCCACTAACTTCACTTCCCTCTTTGCATGAGCTTTGGTATTCTCCCTCATGTAAAGAATACTGCAACAGATGAATAGAAGAAAGTTATGGTAAGTTCTTACACAACTAATCTTTACTATCCTATTCATTCAGTCCATGTGATCTGAAAAAGTCTTCAAGCCGCTTATGAGATCCGAACTGACAAAACTATTTCTTCAGCTTCTGCAAAACTAGTGGTCCAGCTCAAGCCTCTTTTAAGAATTATTTGCCCTTAATGCTCTTGTGTGCAGATATCTCCTGGATCTCATTTGTTGCCATAGTATTCAGACATGGATTTCAGAGATAACAAAGCAAAGTGCTCATCCTGTTGTTTTCATCTAAAATAATGTGTTGAAACTAGTTGGTCGGCACCTGACAGACCTTTCATAATTGTCTTCCCTTCCTTGTCTTTTTTGTTCCCTGTTGAAAGCTTTTCTATTATTTTGTTCCTTTACATCACATGGCCTCCACTGTCTTCATTTTTTGTTGTAAAAAAAAAAAAAAAAAAGTGTATATTTACAAGTAATTAAGTTATTTTAGTGGTTAAATGTTTGGTTAGACCTCTTGTAAGTGAGAGTTACGTTGTGCTGAGTAGTTCAGTAGATTTGTGCTATGCCTCATCCTATTTGTAAGTTGTTCTTGACTTGTGTGTAGAGTTTCTTAAACATGGACAAGGAAAACAGTTTCAAAAAATGACATATAGAGATATGGTCATAAAATTCCATCCTAAGCCATCCATAAGCCAAGTGTGTGGGAATAGAGTATCTGACTGCAAGTTATTGCATCTGTAAGGGCTTTGGATTTTTCCCTTTTTGATCAAAGGAATGAACTAATCATCATACGGTGCTACCTCCAGATCCAAAAAGTCTTTGAACAAAGATACAGTCTGAGGTACACAAATCTAAGAAGTGAGGCAGTATAATCAGATTTGAATATTGAAAGTTCTGTTTGGTTCCAGAGCTTCCATGGGCGGAGTTGTCATTAGCTGTGACTCCCAAGGATTCTCCTCCTTTTGCTCCATCCACATCAGAGCTGATTGTCATTCAGGATAAATCCCAGTGGAGACTTGTGCATTGGACTTTTGCAAGGGAGTTTTTATGTAAACCCTCTTGACCACCTTCAGCCTCTTCCTATAGGTTTTTCAGGTCTTACTGGAGTACACTGGAAGCAGATCTGGATCATATGTTGCAGGCCATCCTCAAGACCTACAGATGGGGATTCTCTCTTCCCCATCTCTCTTGGTGTTGTGTATGGATAGGGGTGACCCACCATCTCCTTTATTAGCACCTTTCCTGGTACAAGTTTCAGCATGGATTGTTTTTGAACTGATCCTAGACATAAGGTTTGTTCCTCAGCACTGACCTAAATTACTGGGGTGGTGCCTGAAGGGTACGATTCAATGCACTTGGAGCAGTGCGTCTCTCTCTGAGCTGTTAGACTGGCACAGTGCGCCTTCCCGCAAGGGGTCCCTGACCACTGTTCTCTGGAAGTAGTCTGGGTTCATTTATTTCTCAACTCCCCTGCATGGATGACCATCACCCATGACCTATGGGTAAGAAAGTTAATATCCAGAGATTATAAATTTCCTTTTTTCCACCCCACCCCCCATATCAAGACAGTTTACTCCAGATGTACTACCCCACTAACTAAAAGCAGCCAAAAGGGAAGTTCTATAATCCAAAAAGAGCCAACCAAGAGGTCACATAATGTTAGACAGGGTCAGAATTTTGAGGTATTTTTTTTTTTTTTTTTTTTGTGTGATTTTGACGAGAAACAAGAACCTGAAGCCAATACTGGATCCAAGTCATGTAAATAACTCCATGAAAAGTCCCAGTTTAGTGTGGCTTTGGTGTAGTACAGGCAAGCAATTGGATGTGTTCTGTAGCTCTCTCCTAGACCTACAGTGTATATAAAAAGTGTACACACCCCTGTTAAAATACCAGGTTTTTGCGATATAAATAAATGATGATATCATAAATCATTTCAAAACTTTTCCCACCTTTAATGTGACCTATGACCCGTACAATTCAATTGAAAAACAAGCAAATCCGTTAGGGGAAAGAATATAAAAATAAAAAACGTACAATACGCTGGTTGCATAAGTGTCAATTCCAGCTCAGGACCCTGCCTTTTGATCTCACCAAGAGCATGTCCTTTGTAGTAGCACACTTTTAACTGTAGGGCATCTAAGCACTTCCCAATCTAGATGGCTGGCTCTTAGCTGCCCCAACAAGGGAATTGTTGCTCAGCACCATGGGCTACTTGCTGCACCTCTGTATGTACTTCGGGATGTCCATTAACTACTAGAATTCTATTTTCCAACCGATCCAGACCATTCAGTTCATTGGATAGCACCTAACTATGGCTACATCTATGGTGTCCTTACTTCAAGACAGAATTAATTTAAGGAACACCATCCAGATTCTCTCCCACTCTGATTGTTCTACAGCTGCTGCAGTTCTCAGGAGCTCTGGGACTAATGCATTGTCTATTGTAATGGCACCATCTCCTCTGTCTCTCCCATTCTCTTGCTGTCACAGGATTGTCCAGTGGCTTGTAAAGGTTCAGTGGTCTCCGGTTTCTCAACAACTTTTGACCGCTGTTGTTATAACTCTCATCTGCAAGGAGCAGTTACTCTGGTGACTAGATTCCTCAAATGTTCAATATTCGAAACCCTTTGTCCTTAATTTACCTATAGCTACAGTGACCATAAACTCTTCCTTGGAGATATGAGCATTGCAGTAGTTACAGAGCAGGAGGGGTAACAAGATCTTACCCCTTATGTCTGAAAGAGATGAGCATGTGACAGTGGGCCATTGCTTTCTGATTGCAGAAGACATCCTCCTGAAGACTAATTGCTCTGCTAGCAGCTCAAGAAGTCCATCCTGATGCCTTATGAATGGTCTCTTAGGTAAGTCGTGGCACAGCAGATTTTCAGCTGCAGGGGCTTCCCAATTTAACACTGAATGCAGCAAGTTCTTTGCCATGATTCCCATGGAGTGACAGTCCCTGAGAGATTCCAGGACCAATATTGGCCTCCCGGGTTACTTTATGCTTATCCCTCACTGCCCCTAATCCGCATATTTCTACAGAAGCAATCAAATGTAAAACCCATTCCAGGGCCTTGCATCAACCCCCCCCCCCCCCCCAGTCATGAATGTTGGATCATAAACAGGATCTGCAGCTCTACCCATCTGAGAAACGCCAGCTGGAGCTTCACAGCTTCAGACCAGCCACCCTGTTTCTGCATTCCCAGTGATGAGCCGTAATCCAGCCTGGTTCATTGATGCCGTTTGGATCCTATTCATGTCTCGGATGGAATCCACCTGTAACCTTTATCGTGGTAAATGGAAGTCTTTCATGATCTGTGCATCTTCTCAGGATACTGACCCTTTTTCTGCTCCATTTCCTGATGTGTTATGGTTCCTAGCTAACATTGTGTAGAAAACTGCAAGGAACCACCACGATGAAAAAACGATAATTTATTTTAACAAAAAGAACAAGCGCTTTCACGCACCACCATGG
The DNA here is from genome assembly GCF_019279795.1 of Protopterus annectens. Taxonomy (NCBI): domain Eukaryota; kingdom Metazoa; phylum Chordata; order Ceratodontiformes; family Protopteridae; genus Protopterus; species Protopterus annectens. The sequence continues at coordinate 927,200,567 of NC_056733.1, read as the reverse complement.
CGCGCTTCATCAGGTTCCTAGCTAACGTGTTTGACTCTTCTTCCAGTTTTTGTATGATTGAAGTGGTCTGTCAGACATTTCTAATTTTCATACTGGTTATGAAGCTTGTTCTTTGGCTTGTAATAAGCTCTGGTCAGGGAAAAAGGGAGTTTTCCTGCTTTGACCACCAGTTAGGAAACAAGTTTCTCCACAGGATCTTAATTTCATGTTAGAGGCAGCACTAAGTAGATCGGAGTCTGAGGCAGCATCTTCAGTTCTGTTGAAGTTTCTCTCCTGGAAAACATTTTTCCTGGATGCTATTACTTCCGCCAGAAGAGTATTTACTAGGCCTACCTGCAACTTCCTTATTTAGTGTTTCACAGGGGCAGTGCCCCTCTGTACTAACACCTCTTTTCCTCCCAAATTGGCTTCCAATATGAATATAAACCAGGCAATTCACTTAAATCTTTTTTCCAAGTCATTCAAATAAGGGTGAATATATCTTGCATGCCATGGATGTACATAGGCAACTTAGGTTCCATCTGCACAGAACCAAGTCCTTCAGGTAGGACTTGCAGCTCGCTCTTTGCTTTGCGATGAACTTACTTGGGTGAAGGGCATCTAAGGTCATCCTTTTTTGTGACTTTCCTGATTATATTGTGTAAGTTTACCTTTTATTGCAGTTTACTAGCTTACAATTCTTTGAACTGTATTTGTATTATTTTTAAAGCCTTTAAAATTATTGTTAAAATGTTTTGTAATACTAAGGAAGAGACTTTCTCCCTGGGCCACCTCTTAAAATGGGCTCCTACCCAGCTGGCCTTAACAAGTAATCAAATGTCAGTAAATATATATACTTGAGTCACAGTCATCCATTACTGTGCAAACAGAAGATCTAATGTTAAGTTGTCTATCTCGCCTTCATTCTTGCTGGTTGGTTGGGTTCGGAGCCAATCCTCTGCTCCGACTCTGCCATCTTCTAAAGCTCGAGAGCTGTTTACTGGTTCGAGGCCTCCCCATATCCCATGATGCCTGGCGCTAGACACCCAGATCTCATTTGCCGCTTCTGCTGCGAGGTTGTCTTACTGGTTCAGGTCGTATATTTTTTATTATTTTTCTCTGTTTTTTGATAAAAAAACTAGTAGTTTTAGTGTAGTTTGTAAACCTTAGTGTTCTATCTTCTAGGGATAACTTTAAGTGTATATTTTTTCTCTGCTGTATTCCCTGTCCCTTCAGAAAACTCATTTTAGTTAGTTTCCCCCTCTCCCCCTCTCTTTTCTGTATTAGCCGTTTGTTAGAGGCTAATCCATTCCTTAAAAAAAAAAAAAAAGTTTATATAGTCTAGTTGTTATTGTTAGGCTTTGTGATTGTTGTTTGGGTGTGGTATTTGTGTGCATGTGTCTGACAGTTATCATACCCAAATTGTTTAGTTTGTGTATTGGGTTTGGTATTCCTTTCTTTAGTTATGTCTAAGGATACCAAGGTGTCCGGATTCAAGAAGTGTGATTCATGCCGTCAGAAGATGTCTCTGTCAGATGGTCACACTTCTTGTGTCTATTGTCTTGGCGACATGCACCTGCAGGACTCTTGTTCGGTCTGCCATGCTTTCAGTCCAAGAGTCCTGCAGGAGCGTAGGAATAAATTAATTTTACGGGGTTTGCTTAAACCCGAGGAGTCACCTGCAAAGTCTCAGCCTGTGAAGTCCTCTAAGCCACCTAAAACTTCGGCCCCCAGCTCGGAGCCATCGTTGGGTGAAGCTACCACTTCTGCTTCGATTCCAGCTGGAATCGATGCTCCTGCCTCTGTCAGTTCCGACACATACTTCGGAGCCGTCTGGGAGTCGAAAAAGATCCAGGTCTCCCTCCCTGGAGTTGATATGCTCGGCTCCGAGATCTCCTTTGCTCCAGTCGGAGCACAGTCATCGGTCCTCCCACTCTTCTCGGTCATCGAGATTATCAGATCACGACTTGGAGATAGTGGTCAGCAGGCTTTTAAAATCGCAGGCCCTAGCAAAAATATTGTCCAGCCCCCCTCAACAGGGTTCGGCTCCGTCCTTGTCTGCAGTCATTCCTCCTCCTACTCCCTTGAGTTTGGAGCTGGAGTTCATGTGGGTTTGAATTGTGGAACCTTCGGCACAGATTCCTTCTCTTTCGGTTCCGTCGTTGGCTCCGATCACTTCCTTGGTACCGTCCTTGGAGGGATCTGGGTGCCGAGACTCCCTCGTCGGCTCCGAGGGGGCGAGTGGCATCGGACCCTTGTCCGACCCCGTTCTCCCCCTTGGAGCTTCAGCGCAGGTGAGCTCGGCTTCTACATCGGCTTAGGAGCTGTCCCCCTCGGTGCAGAGAGGGATTCCAATATCTTCGGAACCGGAGCCTTCTCAGCATCCGAGCAGGGACGCCTTCGAGGTCATGAGGAGTGTGCTGGCCCCTGAGTCAGCCCCACGATTTTCCCCTTCGGCTCCTCCCCCTATGGTGCCTGCGCCTGCCCCTCCTCCAGACCCCAAGCGTGGGGAACCAACGCTCCAGGGCACCCCATTGGGTGTGTCTTCCTCTTCCGAGGCCTCCCCTGATCATTCAGAGGAGCCACCTCGTAAGAGGAAATGCAAGAGGAAGCATGTTGACTCCCCTAAGTCTGTCACATCAGATACCGACTTAGAGGAGTTGGAAGGGTCCCCGAGATCCCCCTCTGAAGATGTCTCATTCTTAGACATCCTTGAGATGCTTAGGCAGAGGGGGATTGGTCTACCCTTAGCCCTTCCGAGGATGAGTAAGTATTCCTGGATGCGTTTGGATCCTGACCCTCCACCTCCTGGGTGTCTCCGCCTTTCGACCCACTCATGTTTGTGGTGGCTCGGAAGGCGTGGTCAGCTCCAGACAGTGGAACCGACCCCTAGAAGACCTGCCAAATTCATAACTGCACCACAAGACAAACAGTTTTTGACCAAAGGTGTCCCCGTTGATGCCATGGTGGTAGCGGCGGCCACAAAGAAGGAGTTGGCTGAAACTTCTTCATCTGTTCATCCCCCTAACAAGGAGTCTAGGACGATGGACGGATATGGGAAGCGGATGTTCTCTTCAGCGACTTTCTCCATGAAGTCTCTGAATTATTTGTGCCACTTTACCCGTCTTCAGAGGGATCTCCTTAAAGAGCTTGGAGATACTATCCAAGATCCATCAGCTGAGGGGGCCCAGGCTAAGGTAGCCTCCCAGCTGGCGACTCTTAATTCAGTGGTGAACTCCTCCATGAGGCTCATTTCATATGCAGCCAGTGGTGCGAGTAGAGCCGCAGGCACAGGCGTTGCCCTAAGGAGACACGCTTGGATGCGGCTTTGTAACTTTGTGGAACCTTTCAGAGCGTCTTTCACCAACATCCCCTTTGATGGTTCCTCTCTCTTTGGGTCACAGGTGAAGGACACCCTTACCAGGTGTGAGCAGGAAGGCAAGACTCTCTCTGTTGTGGGAGTCCGTTTTTCCACTCCTTCCAGACCATATCCCAAGGGTCAGAAGAGTGGAAAGATGTGGTTCCGGAAATCCTAGGGAGCCTTGCCAGACACACGTGGTGAGTTCCCCTCCAGGGGCAGAGGAGGGAACAATAACAGACGCCGTCCTCGTGGCAGAGGGGGTCCGCAAAACCAGGGCAGCAGAGAATCTTTCTGTGACAAGCCCTACCAGCATCCCTGAAGGGTTGCCTGGCTGCCCACCTCTGGAGGCAGTCTGGGGAAGATTATCGCTGTACCCAAGAGCCTGACAAGACATAACACAAGACAAATGGGTACAGTCTGTTATTTCCGGAGGCTACAGAATTCTCTTTGTTCGCTCTCCCTTGTCATACAAGTCCCTTCCAGATGTTCCACCCAATCTAAGGGATCAAGCAGTTCAGGAAGTTTCAAAACTGCTAAGAAAAAGGGCCATCCAGCAAGTCCCAGCAGACCAGCAAGGATCCGGAATTTACTCAAGGTTCTTTTTGGTACCAAAAAAGACAGGGGACTGAAGACCCATTCTGGATCTCAGCAGACTAAACAGGTCTGTACAAAGAACGAAGTTTCGGATGGTCACGCTACAGTCCATTTTACCCTTTCTGGGTCAGGACAATTGGATGTGCTCCATAGATCTTCAGGATGCATAACTACCATATCAAAATGGACAGGCACTCCAGAAGATTCCTTCACTTCCGGCTGGGAGCCAGCCATTATCAGATGTTCATCGTGCATACAGCTGCAGTCATCACAGATGGGTTCTCCTGCCGTCAGGCGGGTCCTCGGTCGGCCGAATTCCAAAGTCTTGGTCCGGTGTCGGTTGTCGCTTTCTTTCCTGACGTCAGTGCGACAGGGGTATATAAGACACAGCCGACGCCATTTTCTTCAGTCTTTTTTGCCGCGTGGTGCCTGAAGCAGAAGCAGTTCGGAAGTGCCGGTCGGCCAGCTCCTGAAATTACGAAAATTTGGAAACCGAAGTCTTCTTTAAAGCTAAGTACCCCGTTGGGGAAACTTTTCTTGCCTCAGACCGATGTCGGACAAAGTTAACAATTGTATTTCTTGTGGGAAGCAAATACCGCATAAGGATTTCCATTCCCTCTGTACACCTTGCTTAGGCCCAGACCACGAAGTCTCGGGCTGTCGCTTTTGTGCTACTTTCAATAAACGCACTATTATGCGTCGGGCGGAGTTCGTCCAGCACTTTTTCGGTAAAGCTTTTAATTATAACATGTCATCGGAGACTCCGACTACTGTTTTGTCCAAAAAATGCAAGGACAAAGACCGACACGCGAGGTCCGCGGTCCCCACCGACACCACGCCAAAACCGGCTACATGTGGTCCGGTTCTCAGCGAGGTGCCTACGCAGCCCCTGACTACCGACGACCCTTCTCTGGCGGTGTCATCTGTAACCAAGACCGCAGGTTCCTTGGCCCACACCTTGACTACAGCTACCGAAGCCACTGTGAGTGTTGAGCCTCTTAATGTGGACAGGTCCACTTCCACCCATGGTGTCTTCAGACCTTCTTCCTTTTCCATAAAGGCCTTTACTAAGTCTAAATCAGCCATGCATTCCAAGAGGCCTGTTGCACAGGGCCCATCTCCAGGCCCCATGCCTAAAAAGCAGATGCTCAAAATGGCTGAGGATTTAATTACTCTTATCAGGGGTTCCCAGCCCCCTCCGGACAAGAGATCCAGAGTGGAGGAAGATTCTCCCTCTTCTGACCAAGGCTCCATTATTTCAGAACATTCTGATGTGGAGGAGCATTCGTACTCCCCCTTTGAAGATTCTGATGCAGAACAGTTTATTCCTTCTGTATACCCCCCAGAGAATTTTTAATTCGGGGAAACCTTGCATACCTTGAGGGAACACTTCCATTGGGAAGGCCAAGATTTCTCAGATTTCAAGAAAAGGCTTAGGGAATTTCTTTTGCTACCTCAGCACAGACCTCTGGCAATACCTCCTGTCTTGGACATACTTGATGATGTCTACTCGGAGGCTTGTCTTAACCCGGATTCCCTGCCTCCTGCCCCAGTCAAGCCTGATGGGTACTACAGAGTTCCTAACTCGCACCAATTCCTTTACAAAAGCCACAATGCAGACCCTGAAACCATTTCTCAAGGCCCCAAGGGAATGAAGGCCTCTACTGCTAAGAATCCATTACCTTCTGAGAGAGAGTCTAGATCCTTAGAAAGGTGGGGAAAAAAGGTATATACCTCAGCCACCTTAGCCATGAGGGCCTTAAATTGTCAGTTCCATATGCTTAAATATCAGCAGTTTCTGTTATCACAATTAAAGAATAAAATGTCACAACCTGAACAACCAGATTTAAAGGAGTTGCAGGATATGATGCATAGTGCAGAACAAGTAGGTAAACACACCTTACAATGTGGCTATGATGCTCTAGAAGCCTCAAGTAGAGCTGCTGTTACAGGATCAGTCATTCGTAGACATGCCTGGCTTAGGGAACAAACCTTGCCTGACCATGTTAAAGCTAAACTATTAGATGCTCCTTTACAAAAGGATGTATTATTTGGTACTAATGCTGAGGAGATTCTACGAAAAATGGAAGAAAAAGCTAAATCAATGCAAACAGTCAAGGCTTTTCTACAGGTTCAACCACCACGTTTTAGCAGAAATTGGCCTTCAAAAAACTGGTCCTTTCCAGCCACGGACAAGCCCCAAAGAGGTAGATACAGGCGCACAAGGGGCAGAGGACAATTTCAAGGATCATATAGAGGCAGACTATGGCAATCTCCAGCACCAAGAGGTGGTGAAGACAGTGCACAACAATACAGGAAACAAACCCAATGACTTTCCCCTTTGCATGCCAAGCAAGGCTCAGGTGTCAGCACCCTTGGGAGGAAAGCTGGCATTATTTTCAAAAAATTGGCATATTGTCACAAAAGACAAATGGATCCTCGACATTATAAACAGAGACTAAAGTTTTCATTTTCACACACTTCCAAAAATGAGAGGCATGCCGAACCTGCCACACAATCAAAGGGCAGAGGCTCAAATACAAATTTCAAAGCTCATGGGCATGAAAGCTTTTCAAGAGGTACCTACTCACGAACAAGGTCAAGGTTTTTACTCAAGACTATTCCTGGTTCCAAGGAAGGGAACCGATTGGAGACCCATTTTGGACTTATCCATCCTAAACACATTTCTACTCGTACCAAAATTCAAGATGCTCACCTTACAGCAGCTTCTTCCCATGCTGTGCAAGGTGTCTTGGCTGGTAACATTGGACCTCAAGGAGGCATACCTGCATGTCCCAATCAGACAAAGCTGCAGAAGATACCTCAGATTTCTTGCAGGTTCAATCCACTATCAGTTGTCTGCATTGCCCTTTGGCTTATCTACTGCACCCAGAGTATTCACGAAATGCCTGGCATCAGTAATTGCCTACTGCAGACTAAAAGGGATACAAATTTACCCTTATTTGGACGATTGCCTGATCCAGGCGGACAGCAAATTCTTACTTCTGGAACATCTGGCTTATGTAACACGGTTATTGAATTACCTGGGATACACAGTCAACAAAGAGAAATCCAGGCTGACACCATCTCAGAATATAATTTTCCTGGGTGCCAACTTGGACACAAACAGCCAGATGGCCTATCTTACGCCAGAATAACAGGGGCAACTAACTCAGTACTTCAAGACACTAGCAAATTGTACCAGGCTAACTGCAAGGAAAATCCTGCAGGCTCTGGGATTCATGGCATCTTGCATTCTTCTAATCTCATATGCAAAGTTGCATATGAGGAAACTTCAGTGGTACCTAAAGAACCTATGGTTTCAGCACAGCCACAGTTTGGAAACAATAATACCACTAATTCCATGTTTGCAAAAGGAATTTCTATGGTGGGCCCTAGCATGCCAAACAAACACAGGTCTACCATTCTGCAGGCCTCAAGCAAATCAAGTCATCACAACAGACGCCTCAGACTACGCCTGGGGGGCACACATGACGGACAGGTGCATCCAGGGCAAGTGGTCCCAAAAGGAAAAGCATCTTCACATCAATCAAAAGGAGATGCTAGCAGTGATAAATGCAATTACAGCTTTCAAAGACCTTTTGCATCCAGGACAGTTATTGATAAGAACAGACAACACCACAGTAATGTGGAACGTAAACAAACAAGGAGGAACACATTCATATCCCCTGTGCAGGCTGGCCATGTCACTTTGGAACTTGGCTATGGAATGTCAAATCGAACTTCAAGCACAGTACCTGCCAGGTTTGGAAAACACGTTGGCAGACAATCTAAGCAGAAATATGACAGATCCGCACGAATGGAAGATGCATCCTCAAGTCTTTACAAAGATAATCAAAGCGTGGGGAAGGCCAGACATAGATCTCTTTGCCTCCCACAAGAATCATCAACTGACAAAATTCTGCTCAAGGACATTTCATCCAAAGGCCTGGAGGGTGGACGCCCTTTCTTTCAGTTGGGCAGCACTGACAGTTTACGCCTTTCCACCTTTGCCTCTACTGCCCAAGGTGCTCTTGAAGGCAAGAGCAGACAGACCAAGGATGATATTGATTGCACCAGACTGGCCAAGAAAACACTGGTACCCACTCCTGAGGAGTCTAACACACTCTCCTCCCTGGACCCTACCTCTAATGCCTCTTCTCCTGACTCAGCACAGCTACCAAATTCTACACAGCCAGCTGAAAACACTCAACCTGACTGCATGGAAAATTCCTTAGCACCACAACAGACCCTACTCTCCAAGGAGGTGCAGGATGTCATTTTGGAGGCAAGAAGGCCATCTACTAGAAAAGCTTACTCCACAAAATGGAAACGGTATTGAGTTTGGAATGAGAAAAAGGGCCAGGATCCTAGGAAACTGAATTTGCCTCAGATATTACAGTATCTAGCTGAGCTGCTGAACAATGTACTTTCATTCTCCTCCATTAAAATACATGCCTCAGCCATTTCTGCAGAATACAACACTGATCCACCCTTATTCTCTCACCCACTCTTAAAGCAGTTCCTCAGAGGGGCTAAGAATATAAGACCTCCAAGGAAACAACCAATACCAGCCTGAGATCTTAATTATGTTCTAGAAAAATTAACATTGCCTCCCTTTGAACCAGCTGCCTCAACAGATTTGCAATATTTGTCCTGGAAAACAGCTTTCCTTCTGGCTATTACCTCAGCCCGTAGGGTCTCGGAACTACAAGCCCTCATGGCTGTGCAGCCCTTTCTCATTTTCCATCAGGACAGGGTTTCTCTACGAACCAACCCGTCATTTATGCCTAAGGTAGTATCAAGGGTAGCTTTAAATCAGGCCATACACTTACCTACCCCAGTCCTCAAAAAAGGGGAAAGGCTGCTACATTCCTTAGACATCCATAGACAGCTGCGTTACTATTTGGACAGAACAAAGCCTTTCAGGAAGTCAGAACAACTCTTGGTCTCCTATGCTGTAGGAGCTCAAGGGAAGCCTATTTCCAAACGAACAATTTCAAAGTGGATAGGTCACTGCATACGTTTTTGTTACTCCTTTCATGGTAAATCTGTACCTGCAGGCATCAGATCCCACTCCACAAGGGCCACAGCTACCTCTGCAGCCTTCCTCAGAGGAGTCCCAACCAAAGATATTTTGGAGGCAGCCACTTGGAGTTCTGTGCTTACCTTCACCAAACACTACCACCTACCTTTATATTCCAAAACTAGAGCAGGCTTGGCCACTGCTGTGTTGCAGGGCCTTCTGGCTCCTCCCAGTTCCACCTAGTGCCTACCACCCTGTGCGTAGCTTTGGGATTCTACCCATCTGTGATGACTGCGGCTGTATGCACGATGAACATAGTACAGTTTTGTACCTACCATAAATGTAGATGTTCAAGTGCTATTACAGCTGCAGTCCAGGTTTCCCTCCCTCCTTCCCCTCTGGGAACATACCTAGTGGCTAACTCCTCTACTTTCAACCTGATTGGGTTATCCTTCTATGGTGTATTTGCTTGCAACTACTGATTTTTGATTATATTGCATTGCATGATTATATATAATATCTATATATATATATATATATATTGCCTTCCTTCTGGGGGCACCTGACATCTGGGGCAAGAAAGACTGAAGAAAATGGCGTCGGCTGTGTCTTATATACCCCTGTCGTACTGACGTCAGGAAAGAAAGCGACAACAACCGACGCTGGACCAAGACTTTGGAATTCGGCCGACCGAGGACCCGCCTGACGGCAGGAGAACCCATCTGTGATGACTGCAGCTGTAATAGCACTCTAACATCTACATTTATGGTAGGTACAAAACTGTACTTTCAGAGCTCTGCCCTTTCATAGGTTCATAGGTTCATACTAGGCTATCTGCCCTGAGCTCTGCCCTTTCATAGGTTCATAGGTTCATACTAGGCTATCTGCCCTAGGGCATTTATAAGCCTAGCCAGAATGTGTTTGGCTTTCGCCACCCATTTTAAATTTATTTTGCTATGCCCTTTTTCGAGGTTAGTATACTGTGCCTCTGTCTAACAGTGACACAGATGTGATACCCCCGGGGTAAACCTACGATCTCCCATCCACTCATCAAGATTCCTCTTGAAGAGAGTCAGTGAGGGACTCTGCCTAACCTGGACTGGGATTTTATTCCAGAGTGAAGGGAGCCTCTGGGTTATGAATCTGTCCCTCCAGCATGTCCTATTTATTTCAGTGCTGAGTCTCACCACAGCCCCCCAGGGTGTTCACCAAATGTGTGGCAGTTACCGCTCATCTGAGATGGCAAGGATGCCAGGTGTTTCCATACCTAGACGACTGGCTCCTCACTGCTACCACCAGGCATCACCTTCTGCGAGCCGCAGACTACACTATCCAAATTTGCTGTAGACTAGGTATCACAATAAATTTAAAAAAATCTGCGTTGTCGCCCTGTCAGTCTATCACCTTTATAGGCGCAGATTTAAATACAAAAGACAGGTCAGCCAGCCTTCCACCAGACAGGGTGTTAGTCATTCGGCGACATGTCCAGGTTTTGTTAGGATGCAAGAAAATTCAAGCCAGGTTCGTCCTTCAAACCCTGGGTATCATGGCAGCAGCGATCATACTCGTCCCTCTGGCTCGTTTTCACATGAGGATCCTCCAGTGGCTTCTTTTCACCCAATGGTCCTTCCAGCAACCTCCCATGTCTCACATGATTACTATTACAGAAGCATGCAAGAAGCACCTTGTGTGGTGGATGGTCTCATCATCAGTGCCCCTGGGCAGACCATTTGTACTATCCCCTCCAGTTGCTACGGTGAACACGGGCGCCTCCCTGATCGGATGGGGGGGCATTATCAGGGCAGAGCAGTCCAGGGCATCTGGCAACCTCGAGTACCATCTGCACATAAACGTCTTGAAGTTGAGGGCCGTGCTTTTAGCGTTGCAAGCTCTTCAGTACTCTCTTCCTACCGGGACCATTGCAATTCAAACGGACAATGTCAGTCGTGTGGTACATCAACAAGCAGGGTGGAACCAGGTCCTACCCCCCTTTGTCGAGAAGCACTCAAACTCTGGCAGTGGGCGATCTCTTCCCAGTGGTTTCTGACCGCAATGCACATCCCTGGGAGATCCAACGTCATAGCAAGACAGGCTGAGCAGAGCTATTCTCATGCCTCATGAGTGGTCTCTGAATCACGTGGTGGCGGACCAAATCTTCCACAAATGGGGACATCCTTGCTGTGACCTCTTTGCAACCCCCTTCAACAGCAAGTGCAGAAACTTCTCTCTCCTTCCACTTGCGGGACATTCCCCCAGAGACGCTGTAGTCCACGATTGGTCTCAGGGACTTCTGTATGCATTCCCTCCCTTTCCCCTAATTCCCAAGCTGATACAGAAAGCTACCGTATTGGGCTGCAAAATGATCCTCATTCCTCCTTACTGGCCTCGACAGATATGGTTCCTGTTCCTGCATCATCATCTTCTCGAGCAGCCTTGGACTCTGGACCCAGTTCCAGACCTTCTGATCCATCAATCGGGCGGGGGCTGCACCATTCCCTACAATCGCTCCAGCTCACTGCTTGGTTGCTCCACTTCCAACCTTAGCCAGGCTTCCTGATATCTCCCAATCGGTGCATGAAATCATTTTATCATCGCACAAGTCTACCACTAGAAAAACTTTTTTTTCTCAAAAAACGTTTTATTGATTTATAAACATTACATTTAGGAGTTGTATAAAGATTAACAATTTGATAAAACAGGATGCAACTCTCGTTGGAATTAAAAAAAGGAACATTAAATAACATCACAATATATACAATCGGTAACTATAAAATAGATAATAAATAAGAAATTATACCCATTAATATAAATAAAATATGAGTAACAAAAGAAGTGCTAATCATCAAGACCAGAAAAAAAAAAACCCTAAAAGGTATTGGTTATTAATACTTAAAACCTTCTCCAACACTCTGTTTTTTAAAGTAATTTTTTTTGGACTCTTAACCAAGTTTTTTTGAGCATCAATATATAAGTAAGCCATTTTTGGAAAGCATCCCAATTTAATTTAGTGCGATCAAGCCAATTTTGAGTAATGTAAAGTTTTATAAGAGAACAAATAAAAATAAGTACATGGGTATCTAATTTGGAAATATAAACTATCGGTATATGAAGTATAGCAATTTCCCAGGACAGCGTAGATTTATGATACCCCATTCTCTGCAATCTTACCTTCAGAGGTCCAAAGCTTATGAGAAAAATGACAATACCACAGGATATGTAAGAGGTCAGCTTGGGGAAAAGAGCAACATGTGCACGATGGAGATTTACTGTTATTAAATTTATTTAATTTATGTGGAGTATGATAAGCGTTATTGTTAATCATTAATTGTGTGTACAATAATTTCTTAAAAGGGGTACGTTCTCTGGTGTTTCTGATTGCTAAAAGTTTTTGATTCTCAGTTATTTGAGAATTATGATTCAACCAGATATTTGAAAAGAGACAGTTCTGGTCTAGTGTTAATTTGTTTCAGTTTGTAAGATTCTGATAACATTTTCACTGATGACGATAATGTTCTAATTATCACATTTAAGTTATTAAAATCAAGTTCTGTAGGATTTATGAGATCAAACTTTATCATAATTACCTCTCCTAATTGACGTAAAACTGTAGTGTATTTTCAACTAACTTTTAGAATCTTACGTAAATTTGCTAATGACAAGTCTTTATATTTCAAGATATCCCAGACTTTTAACTTTTTTATAAGAGGATAATTTGTTAGATTAAATGGAGAGTTATCTAACATTATGTTAGGATTTAGATGAAGTGGTTGAAGAAGGTGAGAAAACTTATCAAGATTACAAATTTTTAACAAATTCTGAAAAGATTTAATCTTGTGTTTAAGAAGGGTCGAAATTTTACAGGTGTTCTTCATATTTGAATAAATAAAAGGAATGGCCTCTGGATTTATATTTTTAGATAAAATATAATGATACCAAATCTTAACCCAAAGTGGATACTGAGTACCTTTACTACTATTAAAGTTAGATATAGTTAATAGTTTATTTGCTGAAACAATTAGATAGTAAAGGTAGAAATTTGGTAATCCCAAACCGCCTTTATCTTTAGTAATTGACAATCTAGAGTAGGAGATCCTAACAGATTTGGGAAACCACAAAAATTTTGCTAACTCTTTATTTACCTTCCCGAAAAAAGACTTGGGAATTATCTGATCTGAAGAATTGAATTGATATAAAAATTTTGGAAGAATATTCATTTTAATTATAGCAGCTTTAGATAAGTGATAAATTTAAATGCTCCCATCTATTCATGTCAGATATTATAGATTTCCATATTTTACTCATGTTGTTTTGAAAGGAGGAGTGATTGTTGTGTTCCATGTTAATTCCCAAACATTTCACACCAAACGTAATCTGGAATTGTGAATCGGAAAACAAGTACGGTTTATGTACCTTATGATTTAAAGGGAGAATATGGGTTTTTGAAGGATTTATAAGATAATTTGAAGCAAGAGAGAAACGATCAATAGAATTTGTTATTTTACTAAGGTCAGATAATGGAGTTTGGAAATATAATACTAGGTCATCAGCAAATGCAGAAAAAAAGATTTTTGTGTTAAGAATCCTCGGAATATTATGAAAGGTGTTTTGAGTAAAATATAACAACAGTGGTTCCAAGTATATATTAAAAAGAAAAGGGGACAAGGGGCAACCTTGTCTTGTACCTCTGGTTATCTTTATAGGGGAAGAAGTGTAACCATTAATATACAGACTAGTATACATATCCTTATATAGTGTTTTTATTAGATTTATAAAAGATATGGGAAAGTTGAAGCATGTCATGGTTTGAAAAAGAAAATCCCAACATACTCTATCAAACGCATTTGATGCGTCAAGAATCAATGCATACAATGGGTTAGAATAATTTTTTAAGAGATGAATAATAGATTCCAGGGTCCGGGTGTTATCCCATGCATGCTTATGAGACATAAATCCTGTTTGGTCTTGAGAAATAATTGAAGGTAAGACCTGTTTTAATCTGTTGGCCAAAATAGAAGATAAAATCTTTGTCTAAATTAATTAAAGAAATGGGCCTGTAATTTGAGGGGCTTGTTTTCTCTCTATTATTTTTCAGAATTAGTACAGGTTTAGATGTGTTCCAGTAAAGATCCAATATGTCCTTGATTTTGATGTAGTTGTAAACTTTAAAGAGAAAAGGAACAATTACCGACTTAAAGGATTTGAAGAATTCCGGTGTAAACCCATCTGGACCAGGAGATTTACCCGATTTAAGTCTATCAATTGATTCTGAAATTTCTTGAAAAGTAAGAGGAGCAGAAAGTAAACTTTGTTGATTTTCATTTAACTTAGGGAATCTTAAAGAGCTTAGATAACTATTTATATGATTGTTAACCAACGAATTTGATGATTTAGAGTATAACTCTGTATAGAGTAAAGTAAACAGATGAATAATTTCCTTATCTGTATTATATAATTTATTTTTGTATAATAAAGATGAAATTTTAGGTCTATCAAAATTATTTTTAATTATTCTAGCTAAGGTTTTAGACGGAACTTGAGCCCATTCTGAATATGTAGCTAATAATCCTTGATCTACTATAGAGAGGTTGTTTTGATGTAGTAAGATTAATTCTTTTTGACAATCTATAATTTGCTTTTCAAGAATATGATCTTGATTCAGTCTAAATTGGTTTTCGAGAAGATGGATTTTAGACTTTAGAAAAATTTCCTTTTTATTGTACTGTTTTTTAAGGTATGCAGATTTACTGATAAACATTCCCCTTAATCACGCCTTACAAGCTGCCCATTGAATGTCGTAAGGAATATCTGTTAAGTCTAGATCATGTTCCATTTCCTGAATTATATCAGAACACTGTTTACATATATCTTTATTTAAGAGTAAATTGTTGTTTAGCGTCCAATTGTTTTTGTTAATATTATTTTTATCATTATGAGTAATGTTTAGTTTTAGTACAATTCTTGAGTGATCCGATAAAAATCTGGGTTCAATATAAAAATCCAATATAAATTTTGAAAGAGAATTAGAGACCAGAAAAAAATCCCATCTAGACCAAGAACGATAACATTTTGAGTAATATGTATAAATTTCTTTCTTATTAGAGATTTTTATGCAATGTAGTGGATCAATTAAATTATGTTCCAAAATTAACTCTTCGAGGGCCAGAGATGCTTGATAATTATGAGAAGTACCACTAGAAAAACTTACGCTAGTAAGTGGAAGCGTTTTTCTTCCTGGGCAGAGGCTAAGAGTATAGACCCCTTTTCAGCCCCTGTACATCACATCTTGGAATTTCTTGCAGAGCTCTTTCATACCGGGTCTGCTTCCGCTACAATTAGGGTGCAGTTAGCTGCAATTTCAAGTTTTCACATTGGCCTGTCAGAAAGTAAAATAATGTCTCATAAGTTTTGCAAAGCCTTTCTTAAAGGGACCACTCTGCTCAGGCCCCCAGTGAGAGATCCTCCACCCCCTTGGGATCTGAATTTGATTCTAGCTTCTCTAATTTTGCCCCCTTTCGAACCTGCAGCTTCGTGTTCTTTGAAGTTTTTATCTTGGAAAACACTTTTTCTGGTAGCAATCACCTCAGCCAGAAGAGTTTCGGAACTTCAGGCTCTTTGTTTCCGTCCCCCGTACCTGGTATTCCACAGTGACAGGGTTGCTCTCAGGACTAATCCTTCCTTCCCTCCTAAGGTCTCTTCTGAGAATAACTTGAATCAGTCCATTGACCTTCCTGTGTTTTTTCCCAACTATTCCAACAGGGCGGAATATAAGTTGCATCAGTTAGATGTTCACAGGCAACTATGCTTTTATTTGCATAGGACTAAGGACTTCAGAAAATCGGACCAGCTTTTCCTTTCTTATGCAGAGGGTAAACAAAGTCTACCAAGTCTCAAAAGTAACCTTATCCAGGTAGTTGACTTCTATCACTTTTATATATCAGCTAAGGAATAAACAATTGCTTGTTAAACCAAAAGGTCACTCCACCAGAGCATTAGACACTTCTGTGACCTTTCAGGCTAGGTTGCCCATGGAATCTATTTGTGCAGCGACCACGTGGGCCAACCCTCATACTTTCATCTCGCATTATAAGTTGGACATGGTTTCCAGGAGCAGAGCTGATTTTGGTTCCACTGTTCTGAAGAGTTTATTCCATTGAGCCACCCAGGATATTAGATGCTAGGGACGCTGTCCCAACCAGCAAGAATGAAGGCGAGATAGACAACTTAACATAAAGAAGTTATGTATCTACCATAACGTTCCATGTTAGTTGTCTCCTTTCGCCTTCTTTCTTGCGTCCCACCCACCATCCCCCTATCCTAGTAGACCGAGAAGAGTTCTTTATGGGTTTTCACTGACTGAGTCTTCTCTGGCTATTCCACTCTACCTGGTAGTCTCTATGGTAGGTTTTATGTATTATAGGATAGGATTCCTTCATTATTTTGTCTGCTGTTAGTCTTACCAAACGAGATCTGGGTATCTAGCGCCTGGCATCATGGGATATGGGGAGGCCTCGAGCCAGTAAACCGCGCTCGAGCTTTAGAAGATGGCCGAGTCGGAGCCGAGGATCGGCTCTGAACCCAACCAACCAGCAAGAAAGAAGGCGAGAGGAGACAACTAACATGGAACGTTATGGTAGGTACATAACTTCTTTCTCAGCCACATCTTTGTTACTTCAACAGCGTTCTTTAGGAATTCTTCATTTGAGATTTGTGCAGTGAGAATGTGATCTGCGTTGCATCCTTTAATAAATATTGCAGGTTAGCTGATATCTCGAGGTCTGGGGCATCCTTTGGTGCCACTGTCCTCAGGGGTCTCCTGTTATGATGCCACCCAGGTGTTGACCCATCCATTAGATCAGACAGCTGGAATAAATAGGATGTGATAGTTAATGTACTGACCATAATGCTGGACCCTTTCAAGTCTGTCACATGTAACAGTCAAGCCTCCTTCCCCTTCCAAACTGCCACTTTCTTGGACCTGAAGGACAGTCCTATTTATGTTCGTAATACCTTGAAGTCTAGCTTTACTAGTTGGCACTAAACTTAATCTGAGGTATCCCCACATGCAAGGGCATTGGGGGAAAATAATTCTTAAATGATTTGAGGCTAGAGCACTAGTTTTGCCAGCCCGGTATTGATGAGCAGCTCAAGGGCCATCAGTCGTATCAGATGGATGTGAATGAAGGGTCCAGCATTTGTGGTGAGAACATAGTTTATCATTAGCTAGTAGTGTTGACAGGTGCAGCTAGTTGATAGTGTTTTTCTAAATGCTGTCTGTAACCTTTTATTTCATTTGACTTGCGTGGGTATTTCATTTTTGTGCTGTATTGTCCATATTCTTTCAATAAATGTTGGGTTTTAAAAGTTTGTGGCTAGTGAGATATTAATGTTCGAAATGATGATTTCACTGAAGTAGTAAATTTTTGCCTGTCAGAGAATAACTGCTTAGGTACAACTTTAAGCTAGTAGTTCCACTGGCTCATTCTTAAGAGTTTACAATAATTTGTGATCTTGGCGTGTCATACTGGTTGGCTGTTTACCATAAACTCAGGAAGGTGTTGCAGAACAGAAAGGTATTAACCTCTCTTGAAATTTGTTTTGTATCTGGCTGTAATATCTTAACAGCTAAGTTAGTTAATTTTTATAATTTAACTGTGTTAACCAATGATCTAAGGTTAAGGTTGGTGAATGCTTGAGTAGGTAATGCTGTACCCCTGTTTTTGTCATTAGTTTGGCCTGTTGAGATGGGCTCTTGTTTGTCATAGCGTAGGGCAGCCATGTTTGCTTGATGTATGATGATAAAGCTACAAACATCTTGTATGTCATTTTGTTTGAGAGAGCAGTATTGATCAAAAGGCTATCTCCTTACCCTGGCATGTCAGTAGTAGTGTGTATCAAAATCCCCAACCTGTTATCTATGGTGATGAATATTTCCTTTGTGTAGAACATTTTATTTGATAGGTTGTGGCATGTCTTCATAGATATGTTGTTGAAATTTGAAAAATAAGTAGTCGTACGAGTTCATGGCATTGAAGAACTGTGTCATGTCTCCAGCCTCCTTTGCCATCCATATATAGTAGTAGGTTAACATGCATTTCCTGCAGCAGTCTTTCTCATCCTTACCATTAGGTGTGATGTAAGGTGTGTGAGCTTGCCTCTTCTGGTCAGATGCGTGCATTAGTTCCAGTAAATAGTCCAGTGCTCTGCAGTTTGATGTAATCTTTCTGGCTAGCAGCTATACTGTGGTTGGAGTATAATGAAGCTGGTGATTTGTGTTGTGTTGCTGGTAATCTTTAGGAAAAGTTTATTCTTTGCAGTCTTCCTTTTAATTCAGAATCTGATCTACAAGTCTCTTGCTTTGTGTTTAAATCCTGTAAGGACTTCCCTAGACCTTTTGCAGGACAACATTATTTTCCTTTTGCTAGTTTATATCCCACCTTTCAATACTTAAATTGTCATAATGTTTTTTGTGGGTACTTTGGAGCTGTTTATAGTTCTTTTCTCTCCTTTTCTCGTAGGCTGTGGAATGCCATTGCCTTAGAAGTACATCCTGATCTTTGTTTCCTGCTGATTAAAGATGTCATTTACCACGAGGAAGCAATCCGTCAGGCTGCGGCAGAGGCCCTGTCCAGTGCTGTATCTGTGTATCCAGAGCAGGCCGCTGAAGTCCTGGCTAAGCTGATGGCGATTTACCAGGAAAAGCTTTATGTAAGTGGTGTTGCAGATGAGTAAGATGAATAGATCATGAGCTTGCAGAAAGGATTCTAAAGACTCTCTGCTCTTTATAGGGTGCAGAGTTTGTGATTGTTAACTTGAGAAACCCTTTATGTGCATCACAGGGCAGCATAAAAGTCACCGAACCTGTGTGCTTGTAAAACAACGGCCCATCCTCAGGTTTTGATTTGTAGCTTACTTTAAAATCTACATTACATTAAAGATTTGTGTCGTAATGTTGTTAAGGATTACAATAAATTGGTATTGATAGCTGAATGCTGCAGTTTTGTATGGTTAAGAGCTCAGCCTTTATGGGAAAAAAATCTATTAGTTTAGTCAGGATTTTGTTTTTCTGGAAAAATATAGTAATGCTTAAAATAGGCTTCCATTTTATTATTTTGTTTCGTTTTATTTGCACTTCATTTACCAGAGGAACACACTGATCATAGTATGATTTGCTGACTCATCGTGGTTTAAAAATGAAACAGTAGCAGCATAAAGTGTTAACCAACAAAACTAATCCATAGAAACCAGTGATGTACAAAAAAAAAAAAAAAAAAAGAATACAGAGGCAGTTGTGTGTTAACATAGAGTAATGATACCAAGAACACATGTTGCAGCAAAAATTTATGGACAACGAGGAATAGCTTGGAGAACGGAACATATCTGGTTAGTTTGTGATATGTTCTTAATTTTAGATTATTACATGTAGAACTTCTTCCATAAAATTATACAGTGTGGTAAAGCTTTTTTGGTAGTTCTCATTGGGGAGGATTCACTCCTGAGCTGTTGCCAGTGGCATGATATTATTGAGGAGAGGTTCTTTACTGTCTTGTGGTGTTTCTCATGCTGGCATGATAGTTCAAAGTCAAAGTAAACTTTATTGTCATTCAACCATAACCATACCCAAGTTGCAGCTAAGCAAAATTACATTCCTCCAAGCTCATGAACAACAACATACCGCAGAACACACCAGCATAACCAACAGCAACATTTGTCACAAAAAAACACAGCAAGTACTTAAACAGCAACCATGACGAGACAACCGAAGACTGGAAGCTTAAAAGAACATGATATGTGGGCAACTCCATCACCCTGTCGCCAACTCCATACATCACCATCAACATTTAAAAGTTCTTTTGTCCGTCCATCCTCTTTATCACAGATCTTCCAACTGCCGCTATCTGCCAGCCCAAATGATTACACCTTCCCTTGTAACGTCTGACACTCGCTCCATCTACAGTCTTCACAACCACCTCTACCTGCAGGCCCAAATGGCTACACACCACCAGCAACCACCAAAGTCCTTCCATCTGATGCCACCAACTCTCACAGTTCAACATCTAGACCTCCTCCTTCTCAGATTCTAACTCCATCTGCCGCATCTCGAGAACAATCACTCCATTGTCGTATCTCAACCAAAATTCAGTTCCCACACTCGGTATCGGCTCGACTCATCATTGCAGGCCCAACTTCCACCGCTCCAACATTATGTTCCAAACAGACAGTAACAGGCAAATAAACCCATTTAGGACACCACGATCAATTTCCGCTACAACATTCTCTCATTCGACAACAGAGGACTCAATTTATAAAAATAAATCAAAAATTATGACATATAAAAACGAAAAGTGCATATCGGGAGCTGGAGAGGCTGCTGCCATACTAGGTGCCGCCATCTTGACAGATAGTTCTCACTCAGAGGTAGTCCCCTTTGTCATGATGACTTATTGACATTGGAGTGATACCTCATGGTGGTTTTGAACCCTGCTTTAAGACTAGATGTTTTTCCATTTCGATGTTGTAGTATTCTGTATTCATGACATTAGGGGTACCCTGCCAAAGGAGGCCCGACATTCTACCAGTTTACCAAAGCTTTAGGTTTGATTTAAGGTATGCCATACGTCACATGTATGCTCCTTGCATAGTGAAGGGGCATAAAGGTGACAGTCGGACGTACCATCCTCAGAACTTCTTTGCCTCCAGTCCCAACACCATCTCTTGCTCGTCGGTCTGAACACCCATTCTGTTGCTGGTTCACCGAGCTGTTGCAAATAAGTGTCCTGTTGAGGATGTTCTTCATGTTTCACTGTTGCAGTCATTACATTTGGGTAATCTGCTGGCAGGTTGCCCTCAGTCGGCCTGAATAACAAATTCTTGGGTCCTGCATCAGTTGCTGTCTCCTCTTCCATGATGTCAGGTCGTCAGGGGTACAAAACATGCAGCCTACGCCATTTTATTCAGTCTTTCTTGCCGCGCGGTGCCTGAAGCAGAAGTAGTTCGCAAGTGGTTCGCAAGTGCCAGTCGGCCGACTCCTGAAATTTTTGCATTCGAGTTTCAGAACCGAAGTCTTCAAACTAAAGCTAAGTACCTCGTTGAGGAAACTTTTTCTTGCTCCTTACCAATGTCAGTAAAAGTTAATAATTGCATTACATGTGGGAAGCAAATACGTCATAAGGATTTTCATTTGTACTGTATTCCTTGCCTAGGCCCAGATCATAATGTGCCTTGCTGTCGGTTTTGTGCTAGATTTAACCAACGCACTATTAAGCGTATGTATATTTTTGCTTCTAAATATTTTGGATCACGTTTTAATTATCCTGAAATGTAATCTGTTAGCAGTCCGACTACCGGAGTTCACAAAAAACACAAATAAAAAGACAGACAGACCATCGAGGTCCAAAACCGACGGCGAAGCTTCTTCTAAGCCAGTCGCTGGTACTCAGCCCCTGATACCCGCTACTTTTGAGTCGCAGGCCTCTATCGAGACCCATTCGGAGTCCGGTATGCAGCGAGACTCTGAGTATTGAACCCGCGGATGTCTCTCCCTTGGATGGATCCGGAGCCGCTGAGCAGGCACCGGCTTTAGAGGGTGTTTTCAGGCCTCAACATTTTTATATTAAACCGATGCCAGCCTCAAAAACAAGGTCAAAAACACCTTCTATGTCTAAAAAACTGACGCATGAGCCACTTGCTCAGGTCTTATCTTTCCTTCTCTGATTTATATTGCCTATATGGTGTATTTGCTTATAGATTAAGGTAAAATTTATATTGGTGTATTTCTGAATATATATATATATATATATGTGTATATATATATATATATATATATATATATATATATATATAAAGTTTGGCTACCTTTTTTAGGGGCACCTGATATCTGGGGCAAGAAAAACTGAAGAAAATGGCGTTGGCTGCTTCTTTTCTACCCCTGACGACCTGACGTCAGGGAAGGGGTGACAGCAGCTGACGCAGGACTCAGGCTGGCTGAAGGCAACCTGCCAGCAGGATTACCCAAATGTAATGACTGAAACAGTGAATACACTCGAACATCTACATTTATGGTAAGTGTACACAACTGTACGTACTTTGCTCTTTGGCCTTTCTGCTGCCCCAAGGGTATTCACCAAATGCCTCACTTCTGTGAATGCTTTTTGCAGGATTTAGGGGATCCAAATATTTCTTTAGTTGGACAACCTTCTTTTTCAGTCATCCTCTCCAGAGATCCTGTTGTAAAATCTTCATTTTGTCATTTCCCTTCTGCAACACCTGGGGTTCACAATAAATTTCAAAAGGTCTTCTCCCACTCCTTCTCAAGGTCATACTTTTCTGGGGGGCAGGATACAGACTTGAGCCTATGCTGGAATCCTTGCCTCCTCCCAAGTCCTTAACACTCATTTCCTTCTTTCAAACTCTTCTGCCTCTGGCCTCTACAACAGCCAGGGAATTTCTAAGAGGTCTGGAGTTTGTGGCATTCACCATCCCTATGCTTCCTCGGGCCAGACTCCACATGAGAGAGAGTCAGTGATTTCTGAAGTCATAGGTTCATAGGTTCATAGGTTTATACTAGGCTATCTGCCCTAAGGCATTTATAAGCCTAGCCCAAAGTTTTGTGGCTTACGCCACCCCTTATATGAAAAAATACTGTGCCCAATAGTTTGTTGTGCCTCTGTCCAGCAGTGACACAGAGATGATTCCCGGGGTAAACCTACGATCTCCCATCCACAGGTCAAGATTTCTCTTGAACAGAGCCAGCGAGGTGCTCTGCCTCACATGGACCGGGATTTTATTCCACAGCATAGGGAGTCTCTGAGTGATAAATCTATCCCTCCAGCACGTCCTATTTATATCCGTGCTAAGGTTTAAGTCGCTTGCTCTAGTGGTTTTGGTGGATTTGGATTTTTTGAGGTGGAGCATGTCCATTAATTCCGGGTTGGACATGGCCTTGTATGTCAGGCACATGTCACCTCTGAGCAGACGGTATGCGACTGAATAGAGCTGGAGTTTCTTCAATCTGGCAGCATATGACAGATTTTGGAGTCCCTTTATCCTTTTGGTGAGGAACTTTTGGGGTCTCTCCGATTGCTGCAGATGTCGGGTGAGATACATCCCGAATGGGGCATTGTACTCGATCATTGGTCTGATAAGTGAAGATTACAGGGGAACAATGACCTCACCTAGATCTGGATGTGAATCCCTTCATGATCAGGTGGGCAATGTAGAAGGTCTTTCTAACCACTTTAGCAACGTGAGTGTCAAAAGAAAGGCCACTGTCAACCTGGGTCCCCAGGTCCCTGATAACCTCTTCTGTGCTTAGTGGATTGCCACCTATATGGTAGCTTGGGGTTACCTTGTTTTTCCCGAAAGGTATGACTATACATTTTTTGGCGTTTAACTTCAGGCCATGGCTCTGGCACCAGCTATCTGTTTCCGTGAGTCCCTTCTGAAGAATATCCGTGTCTGATGCACTTTCCACTGTGGCGCCCAGTTTGCAGTCGTCTGCAAACTTTGTCAGCCAAAGTCCTCCCATGTTGGCCTGTACTTCTGAGAAGTAGATGCCGAACAATAGGGGGCCAAGGACCGAGCCCTGTGGGACACCACTTGTGACCGGCTTGGAGTCTGACATAGCGCCAGCAACTCTAACCCTGTGGGTTCTGTCCTTAAGCCAGTTTGCAACCCATCTTGTGACATATGGGTTTACATTTAAGCTGGTAAGTTTTTCTACAATACCCGAGTGGGGTATTGTGTCGAAAGCCTTTGCAAGGTCAAGGTAGGCTGTATGGACTGCCTTTCCCTCATCAATGGCCTTGGTGACTGTTTCGAAGAAGTCGACCAAGTTCAAAAGGCATGATCTGCCCTTGACGAAGCCAAACTGGGTCGGGTCCATTGTCTGCAAGTCCCCTATATCTTTGTTTATGAGCTCCATTATGATCCTCTCCATAGCTTTGCAGACTAGACTTGTTAAGCTTATGGGGCGGTAATTACCAGGGTCCGTAGAGGCACCGCCTTTGTGGAGTGGGACCACAGTTGCCGTACACCACTCCTTGGGCATGTATCCTGTGGTAAGGCTGAGATTAAACAGCTGCCTTATGTGCGGGTTTAATTCCTCATTTAGCTCGTGTAGCACACAGCCGGGGACACCATCCGGTCCCATTGATGCTGTGTTTTTAGCTTTAGAGAGCAGCTTTCACCTGCGCATTTGAGATGTCTGGGAGGCTACACTCCGCTGGGATAGTCATCTCTCCTTCAGGGGAGAGGGGTGAAGTTTGCACTGAACCTGTCTGCCAGTATGTTGGTAATGTCTGTGGGTTCAGTGATTTTGTATAATTTTGGACTAATTCTGAGCATATCTGGGAGTTTCCACCCAGGTTCCTAACATAGCTGAAAAAGGCCTTATGATTGTCCTTTGAACCCATGGCAATTTTTCTCTCAAAATTGGCCTTAGTTGATTTTATGAGTGCTCGTATTTTTTTACTAATAATGATCAGGGGTGACTTCCCTTTTGTGGATTTTGTTCTATCATGTAATAGCTTTCTCCTCTTATTGTAAAGTTTGTTAATGGCTGGGGTCCACCAGACTGGACGTTTGCCCTTTGTGGAAAGAGTCTTGGTTTTATTTGGGATTGCCTGATCCATGCAGTCCTGGAGGTGTTCATAGAAGGCATTTGTAAGGGCTTCCGCAGCTTGGGTTGTGGTTTCCACTGGCTCAGGGGCCTTGAAGGATACCACACCAGTCTTGAGTAGTGTGAAGTTTGCTTCAGAGAAGTTCTTCACTGTGGTCTTTTTTTTGGGGTGGGGGCGGGATGTGGATTTCCAGTGAGATTAGTTTATGATCAGATCTCACCAATGAGGGATATACTTCCGGTGTGGAGCATTTTGTCCCCATGTTTGTGATAATGAGATCTAGTATATTTTCTCCTCTCGTGGGAACAGTGACTAGCTGTTCCATGGCATTTGAATTTATGAACTCCAGGAACCGTTGGGCTAGAAAGTTAGGGCTTGAGTAATGTTCCCAGTCTATATTCGAGTAGTTGAAGTCACCCAATATGATGGTGTTTGGAGATACATTTATACCCTCCAGTGTCTTCAGGAAGGCTGTGTGGGGTTCCTGAGTTTGAGAGGGTGGCCTGTAGCATGCTACAATTTGTAGAGCAGTTTTGCCTATGGTTAGTTGCACCTGGATGGTTTCCGAGCTTGATGCGTTGCCACCAACCTGGAGGTGTGGGTATCCTTTATGAATATGGATACACCCCCTCCTTTTGTGGTGTGGTCCGGGTTTTGGGGCCGGAACGCATGATATGAGGTAAAACCTAATAGTGCCGGGGTGCTCTCAGGAGCCTTGAACCAGGTTTCAGTTACAGCACAGACATAGATGTTCTCCATACTGAGAAGGGCTTCGAGTGCGTGTATTTTGAGATTTAGACTTCTGGCACTGAGCAGCATTACCCTCAGTTTCTTCCCATTTTTGTTTTCTAGGGTGGTAGGTTTAGAATTTGAGCCTTGCCTAAAAAAGGCACTATGGGGGTGGCTGGAGCCTTAGCCAATATCCGGAATCCCAGGGGTGACAGGTGCAAGCCGTCCCTTGCGAAGCAGCGTGGCTTGTCAAGCATGTCATCCCAGGCAGACAGACACTGGATCCCCTTTGAATAACACCAGACATTAAGCCAATTGTTAAAGCTGATCATCTTGTCTCTATATTGTGGCATCATTCTTGGTGAAGGAAGGATACTGCTCAGGGTCAGGGTCATACTTGCCTGGGCTACATAATCAGAGAGCTCCTCTGTCTCTTTTCATGTAGTCCAGGGAGGTACGTCTCAGGTCGTTCACACCAGCATGGACAATGACTGTGTCATATTTGTACTTGCCATGGAGTGACCCGAGTGCTTGTGTTATGTGGCGGATTCTAGCGCCCGATAGGCAGCTTACTGTGACCCTCTCCTTGTTCAGCCTGGTGAGTGGGACGTCAGTGTGTCTGACTATGGAGTCACCTATGACAAGTATGTTTGGTGTTGTATTTGGCCTTAAGGGCTGTGACTGCTTTGCACACTGATTTTGTGGTTTATGTGTTGCTTGTGGGGTGTCTTGAGGTAGCAGTTGTTTGTGTGTCTGCTTTGGAGGCCTCTGCTGTTAAGGTAAATTTTTACTCAGAGCCTCCGAGTATGTCTTTGTGTGTTTATGTGTTTGATTCAGTGGTGTGGTAGCATTATGTGAGGCTGGTTTTGTGGTGTGTGTAGTTGCCTTCTCCTCCTGTCTGGTCTTGCCAGTCCTGAGTTGAGAGAGCTCAGCCTCCAGTTTGGCTAAATAGCTGCATCTCTCGCAAGTATTTGTGTTAATGTGGGAGGAGGAGAGGGTTGTCTGTGTACATGAGGCAGTTATAACATTGCCTCAAGATTCCCAGATTCACCAGCTGGACCGGAGAGGAGATTGACAACTGACCTTTGGACATGCTAGAATAATATTGGGAATTCCTTAATAATTGAAAACAAGGGCCACTGGGGAGTGAGGGTGTAGTGCTTTTAATTTTTAGTGCTGACTTATATAATTGCTTTAGTGAGCAAGTGCCAGGTAACTTGAGTGCAATGTGTTACAAGTAACTAAATGCAAAAACGACAAACAGTAACTTTCTTTCAAGTGAAACAAGGAAATAAGTACAGTAAGCAATGCAGATATCACTAGTGATCCACAGAAGCTGAGAAGCCGCGTATTAGGTGGAATTAGCATTCCAGGGAAATAACAAGCAAACAAGCATATAAACAAAGCTAGATTCAGCAGGCCTGGATCTAGTCTATGCTACAGCAAACAAGGTGTACCAATTTCAGTAAGATACAGTTCAAATATTCAGGCACTATAAACCTTTAACCAGAAATTCTCAGCTCAGAAGGGCAGAGTCCAGCCTCTTCTCCCACAAGAGTGCAGACCACGAACCTTCTTAATGTAAAATAACTGGCCTGAAGCCCAAGTGCTTAAACCAGAACTAATACACTTGGACACTGGACTCTCAATCAGCAGTTCCCAACTTAGAAGGATGAAAGCTACCTGTCCTGCCACCACAGTGCTTGCCACAAACATTCCTAATGTAAAACAACTGGTCTGAAGCCCAAGTGCTTAATCCAAAAGACTTAGAATGATAGCTACACTTTAATCAAGTTACAACCAAGCAGTAATAAATACAATTGAATACTTTAGAGAATGTCTGGATTAGTGCTCAAGTTACACAAACAAAGCTAGATCCAGCAGGCCTGAATCCAGTCTATGCCACAGCAAACAAGGCGCACCAACTTCGGTAAGAAGCAGTTCAGATATGCATGCACTATAAGCCTTTAACCAGAAATTCCCAGCTCAGAAGGGCAGAGTCCAGCCTCTCCACCCACAAGAGTGCAGACCACGAACCCTCTTAATGTAAAATAACTGGCCTGAAAGCCCAAGTGCGTAAACCAGAAATAATACACTTTTAGAATAACAGACACTGAGCCCTCAATCAGCAGTTCCCAACCTAGAAGGATGTAAGCTACCTGTTCTGCCACTACAGTGCAGACCACAAACCCTCTCAGTGCAAAACAATTGGTCCGAAGCCCAAGTGTTTAAACCAAAAGGCTTAGAATGAGTTACACCAAGCAGTAATAAATACAATTGAATATTTTTAAGATGATGCAAAAGTAAAATGAAGTAGGTAGAAACACAAGTATAGTAAAAGCAGATGACATTTTTTTTTTTTTTTTTAATCTGAACAAGTGCTGAGATCAAAGAAACAGATTTGAGTGCTGAAACTAGAAAACTGGCTAGTTATAAGAAAAAAAACAAGCTAGAAGGCTTCCCTCAAACACAGAAGGGCTTGGGGGCTCAGAAGCCTACAAATAGTCTATACCACTTAACAGGAAAGGCATGAAATAAGCTTAATTTTTTTTTGTCTGTTTCCCAGATGCTCTCTTTGTACACAGTAGGAGTGCCTGAAATCAGAATATGATCTCACTGCACTCGGTTGAGTGAGCAAATGAGATGGGCCCAGGGGCAGGCTGAGGGGCGGGCAGTTTCAAGGCCACTATATTTCACACTGTACCACTTAAATAGGCAAGGACAGGAAATCAAAGAATGTGGCTACCCCCTCACCTGTAATTACTAGCAAATAAAATTCAGCAAACACTAACTTCAGTTCAAGTTACTGAAGAGCAGAGTTAAAACTGCCAGTTCAGTTAATATTCCTACAACACAGTTTAAATCAAATTAAATGCTGTATTTTTTAAAAAAAAGTGCAGATAAAGGTACTTAAATTCTCTTATACGTCCAGTTGAATATAACCAAGTTCTTAGCCGGCCAAAGCTGAGGTTTTTAAGCAGAAAATATTTCACACTATACCACTTAAATAGGCAAGGACAGGAAATCAAAGAATGTGGCTACCCCCACACCTGTAATTACTAGCAAATAAAATTCAGCAAACACTAACTTCAGTTCAAGTTACTGAAGAGCAGAGTTAAAACTGCCAGTTCAGTTAATATTCCTACAACACAGTTTAAATCAAATTAAATGCTGTATTTCTTTTAAAAAAAGTGCAGATAAAGGTACTTAAATTCTCTTATACGTCCAGTTGAATATAACCAAGTTCTTAGCCGGCCAAAGCTGAGGTTTTTAAGCAGAAAATATTTCACACTATACCACTTAAATAGGCAAGGACAGGAAATCAAAGAATGTGGCTACCCCCACACCTGTAATTACTAGCAAATAAAATTCAGCAAACACTAACTTCAGTTCAAGTTACTGAAGAGCAGAGTTAAAACTGCCAGTTCAGTTAATATTCCTACAACACAGTTTAAATCAAATTAAATGCTGTATTTTTTTTTAAAAAGTGCAGATAAAGGTACTTAAATTCTCTTATACGTCCAGTTGAATATAACCAAGTTCTTAGCCGGCCAAAGCTGAGGTTTTTAATTGGCTTCAACATGCATAGCCCATAGAATTTGTAGATGTTCTTCTTTCACTGTTGCAGTCATCACATTTGGATTATCTGCCTGCAGGTAGCTCTCAGCCAGCTTGAATACCAGAGTCTTGGATTCCTGCATCGGATGCTTTCTCTTCTTCCATGACGTCAGGTCGCCAGGAGTATAAAACATGCAGCCAACACCATTACATCAGTCTTTCTTGCCGTGCGGTGCCCGTAGCAGAAGCAGTTCGCAAGTGCTGGTCAGCCGACTCCTGAAGTTTTTGTTTTCGTGTTTCAGAACTGAAGTCTTCAAAAAAATTTAAGTACCCAGTTGGGGATCTTTTTTTCTTGCTCCAACCGATGTCAGTAAAAGTTAACAATTGTCTTACTGTGGAAAGCAAGTACCTCATAAAGATTTTCATTCGTACTGCTTTCCCTGCTTAGACCCAGACCACGACGTCCCTTGCTGTCGGTTTTGTGCCTTGTTCAACCCCCGAACTATTCATTGTCTGGTTATCTTTGCAGCAAATTATTTTGGTACTCTGTATCCGTACTCTGAAATGGTTTACATAAGCCATCTGACTACCGATGATCTGAAAAAACATAAGGTTAAAGTCAGAGACAGACCGCATAGGTCCAAAACTGCTGATGACGTTTCCGTTAAGCTAGTCGCCAGTCCGCCAGTACTCAGGCTCTTTCGCAGCCCCTGATGCCTACTACTTCAGATTCGCAGGCCTCTACTGAGACCCATTCGGAGTCCGGTATGCCGTGAGATGCTTTTTCGACTATGGAACCTGCGGATGTCTCTACCTTGGATGGGTCCAGAGCTGCTATGCAGGCACCGCCCCCTGAGAGTGTATTCAGGCTTAGACGTGCATTTTAAACCAACACCATCTTCTTCATCCAGGCCTAAAACTCGCACCATACCTAGAAAACCAATGTCCAAACCGCATGCTCAGGCCCATATGCCTAAAAAAGAAATGCTTAGAATGGCTGAAGACCTTATTACTTTAATTAGGGGAATCCAGCCTTCCTCCTCCAAGAGACCTAGAACTGATTTTCCTTCTGTTATTTGAATCTGATATTTCTGTTAATTCTGATTACCAGTATTTTCCCTTATCTACCTATGAGGATTCTGATGCAGAGGATTCCATTCCCTCTGCTTCCCCTCCAGAAGATTTTTCTTTACGTGAAACCTTGCACACTCTTAGGGAGCATTTCCACTGGGAAAGCCAGGATTACTCTGACTCCAAAAAGAGGCTTAGGGAATTCTTACTCCTTCCTCAACACAGGCCTTTAGCTATCCCTGCTGTTCTGGACATTGCAGATTATGCTTACTTGGAATCTAGCCTTTCCCCAGACACTTTACTTCCAGCTCCCAGAAAACCTGACCTGTATTACAGAGCACCTGGCTCTCACAAGTTCCTCTTCAAAAATCTTACTGCGGATCCAGAGGCCGTTTCCCAAGGACCAAAAGGCATTAAGGGTACTGCTGCCAAAAACCCTACCCCTTCTGATAGAGATTCTAGAGCCTTGGACAGATTGGGGTAAGAAGGTATACACTTCTGCTACTTTGGCCATTAGGGCTTTAAATTGTCAGTTTCATATGTTAAAGTACCAGCAGCATATTATGGGACTGCACAAACAGAAAATGATGATTCCTGACTGCTGAACACAAAGAATTACAGGATTTAATGCATTATGCAGATCAAGTTGGTAAACATATTTTGCAATGTGGTTTTGACTCTCTAGAAGCATCTTGCAGGGCTGCTGTCATTGGGTCTGTACTTAGAAGGCATGCTTGGCTTAAGGAACAAAACTTGCCAGATCATGTTAAGGCTAAATTACTGGATGCTCCCTTAAACCAAGACCACCTTTTCGGCAACAAAGCAGAAGTCGTCCTCAAAAGGATGGAGGAAAAAGCTAAATTTATGCAAACTGTTAAAGATTTCCTACAAGTACAGCCTCCCAGATGTAGTAGGCATTGACCTTCAAAGAATTGGTCCTTTCCAGTCTCTTCCAGGCTTTCTCAGTCCAGACCCAGGAACAACAGACCATCTAGGTTACAGTGTCCGGCTACAAACAGGCCTAAGCAGTGGGGGGGGGGGCTTCCATTTCCAAAGTCCTTTAGGAGGAAAGCTCGCCCTCCATGCAAAATCTTGGGAACTCATTACCCAGGACAAATGGGATTTGAATATAGTTTCCCAAGGATACAGATTCCACTTCCACACCCTACCAGCCCCAAACGGTTGGCCAGACCTACTCCCAAATCAGTGGGTGGAGGACCAACATCAGGTTCTCTCTCTTCTAAGTATCAGGGCTATTCAACCTGTCCCAGTAGAACAAAGAGGACAAGGTTTTTATTCAAGACTTTTCCTGGTACCCAGAAAGAACAGCTCCTGGCGTCCTATCCTGGACCTCTCTATTCAAAACACCTTTCTGGTAATCCCAAAACTCAGAATGCTAACACTTCAACAGCTGCTTCCTCTGCTAGGCAAAGATGCCTATTTGGCAACCTTAGACATAAAGGAAGCTTACCTGCACATTCCAATTAGGGAAGCTTGCAGGGAATACCTACGCGTCAGGGCAGGCTTCATGCACTATCAGTTCTCTGCACTTCCCTTTGGCTTATCTACTGTGCCCAGGGTATTCACAAAGCGTCTAGCTCCAGCCATTACATTTTGCAGGCAGAGAAATATTCAGATATACCCATACTTGGACGATTGTCTGATTCAAGCAGAAAGCCAGGACTTGCTATTAAAACATCTGGCATTCGTAAAGAAACTTCTAACCTCACTGGGGTACACCATAAACGAAAATGAATCTCACCTTGTACCCTGCCAACAGGTTGTATTCCTGGGAGCAAGCTTGAACACAACTTCCCAGATGGCTTTCCTCACTCCAGAGAAACAAGTTTGACAAACTACTTCAAACTATTGGCCACAAAGACCCAGCTATCTGCAAGGAAAATTCTGCAAGCCCTGAGGTTCATGGCCTCTTGCATTCTACTAATTCCATATGCAAGACTTCATATGAGGAAACTACAGTGG
This sequence comes from Protopterus annectens, assembly GCF_019279795.1. Taxonomy (NCBI): domain Eukaryota; kingdom Metazoa; phylum Chordata; order Ceratodontiformes; family Protopteridae; genus Protopterus; species Protopterus annectens. Next base: position 927,168,649 of record NC_056733.1, on the reverse strand, counting down.
TATCTAAAAAGCCAATGGTGTCAGCATTCTCAGGACCTGGAATAAATGATTCCTATCATTCCTTGTATAAAGCCAGAGTTCCTTTGGTGGGCAGAGGCCTGCTACCACAACAAGGGGCTCACTTTCACTCTACCCCATGCCGCCCAAACCCTAACAACAGACGCATCAGACTATGCATGGGGGGGCTCACTTGGCAGGGCAATGCATTCAGGGCAAATGAAACCCCAGACAGATGCACCTGCATCTCAACCAAAAAGAAATGTCAGCTGTGCAGAATTCCCTGACAGCCTTCAAAGATCGCATTCTTCCAGGACAATTATTGGTAAAGACAGACAACACCACAGTTATGTGGTACATAAACAAGCAGGAGTGAACCCACTCCTACCCTCTCTGCAGACTAGCCATGACTCTGTGGAACATAGCCTTGAGCTACCAAGTGCACCTACAAGCTCATTTCCTGCCAGGCAAGCTAAGTTCACTGGCAGATGACCTAAACAGAAATCTCATGGACCCACACGAATGGAAACTGGAACCAAAAATATGCAACCTCTTGAGGAACAAATGGGGGACTCCAGAGGTAGACCTGTTTGCCTCCCCACAGAACTACCAATTGGACAAATTCTGCACAAGGACTTCCCACTGTCAAGCTTGGAAAGTGGATGCCCTGCTCTTTACCTGGGAAAGCCTCTTGGTTTATGCCTTTCCCCCTCTGCATCTCCTCTCAAAGGTTCTGCAAAAGATCAAACAGGACAAGCCAAGGACAATACTGATTACACCAGACTGGCCACGCCAGCACTGGTAACCCCCTCTTCCACAGTATGACACTGCTGGAACCATGGCACCTGCCTGAGACCCCTTCCCTGCTGTCCCAGCAGGTGGGCCAGATTCTGCACCCTCCACTTCAAACCCTGAACCTTGCAGCCTGGCTAATTCCTTGAGCTTTCCAATAGCACCCCTCAGTAAGCAGGTGCTAGATGTCATTCTGGAGGCAAGGAGTCCTAGTACTAGAAAATCATATGCTGAAAAGTGGAAAAGATACTGTTCCTGGAGCCAGACTCGGTGCATGGGCACAACGGTGCCCAGCTTACCTCATATTCTTCAGTACTTCACAGAAATGCTCCACAAGGGCCTATCCGTCTTGTCAATTAAAATTCATGCCTCTGCCATTTCAGCACATCATAATACTGAGCCACCCCTCTTCTCTCACCCCCTGATAAAGCAATTCCTTAGAGGGGCCAAAATTTTAAGACCCACCCCCCCCCAGGACAGCCCCTACTCCAGCCTGGGACCTTAACTTTGTATTGGAAAGCTCACTCTCTCCCTCCCTTTGAGCTAGCTGCAAATGCAGAGGTGAAATTATTTTCTTGGAAAACAGCCTTCCTTCTAGCCATCACTTCAGCAAGAAGGGTGTCTGAATTACAGGCCCTCATGGCAGTGGAGCCCTTCATTATCTTGCATGCAGACAGGGTTTCCTTAGGACCAATCCTTCCTTTATGCCCAAGGTGGTGTCTAGTGTAGCCCTAAATCAGTCCATTCATTTGCCTACTTTTTCCCCTAATCCACAAAACAAAGGAGAACGAATACTGCACACTCTGGACGTGTACAGACAACTTAGATTTTATTTGGGCAGGACTAAACCTCTCAGAAAATCTGAACAGCTGCTAGCTGGCTTTGCTGCAGGGGCAGAGGGGACGGCCATTTCAAAGCAAACCATTTCTAAATGGATAGCCCATTGCATTCATTCTGCTACAAGCACCATGGAAAACCTACCCCACGGGATAAGATTACATTCCACCAGGGCTGCAGTTACCTCTGCAGCCATTCTCAGAGGACTCCCTACTAGGGACATCGTAGAAGCTGCTACCTGGAGCTCTGTACATACTTTCACCAAGCATTGCCACATGCCGATTTTTTCTAAATCCAGAGTTGGTTTTGTCACTGCAGTCTTGCAGGGCATAATAGCTGGCCCTAATGCTCTCTAACGTCCCCCTCCCCTTCCTTAGCTTTGGGAATCAACCTCGATGTGATGACTGCAACAGTGAAACACAAAGAACATAGTACAGTTGTGTACACTTACCATAAATGTAGATATCGTGTGTATTCACTGTTGCAGTCCTAGTTACCCTCCCTCCAGCCCTCCAGACTTTTCTTGACTCTACCTTTCCTTCTTGTTTGGTGTATTTAAGTTTTCTGGTGTATTTGCTTTTTGAAGGTGTACCATAACAAATAATTGCCTCCCATTGTGGGGGCACCTGACATCTGGGGCATGAAAAACTGATTTAATGTCATCGGCTGCATGTTTTATACCCCTGACGACCTGACATCATCAAAGAAGAGACAGCTTCTGACACAGGAATCTAAGACTCTGGTATTCAAGTCGGCTGAGGGCTACTTGCAGGCAGATAACCCAAATGTGATGACTGCAACAGTGAATACACTCAAACATCTACAGTTATGGCAAGTGTACACAACTGTACTTTAAAAGAAAGCAGTCCATGTTTAAATACCTTCAGTTAGTAATGACTTCAAACAAAAACACACCCCCTCATGATCTCTGCCAATGAGACCACATCTCTGCACGCATATTTATGAATATTTATAAATAAGTAAATAGCCTTGAATATTTGTAAAAACTTTAAAAACCATAAAATTAACATTGTAGTACATCTCAAAAATTAAATGTAGCATATTCGTTAAATTTAAATACAAAAATAAGTGGTTACTCTAAGACATTATTCAAAACAACTCAGTTTTGCATGTTTCCGTAAATATTAAAATAAATTATATCATCTTTCCAGTGCCTTCAACCTAAGAATACAGTTGATAGAAATATATTCATTGAGACCTGCCCAAGTGCTAGCCGTTAAATGTAGTTGCCAGATCAGTCCTTACCTCTCTTCATGTAATGACCATGCTCAGCCCATTTCACCAACCTTCACTGAGTCCAGCACAAAGAACTTAAAATAATGCCCATGAAAATCCATGCAGTGCTTGGCAAGGGCATTGTTACTATCATTTTTTTCTGATTGCTCTAAGGTGTTCATAAATGTTTTTTTAACTTCCTCTCTGTTTTACTAATATATAAACCTGCCCATAAAACACATTGGGCACAATATACCACCCTCACTGAATGACAGTAAAACTTTTCCACTGGTTGAAATTTAAAGCCATTAATCAAACATCAAACCTTAAAACCTCAAAAGAGAAGGAAGAGTTTTTACTGAAGGAAGGGCAATCTGACCAAATGGGGAAAAAGGTGATCCACAAGGGCTGTAACAGACTGAGGGAGAGCAGCTTTTACTTAGCAAAGCTTCTCTCTTCAAACCACAACTCTAAACCACCCCTTTTCAAGTTTACTCCCTAATTTCTACTTTCTTTTAGGGAAGAGGGCAGAATGGCTGTCTGCAAAATGGAAGTCTCTATCACACAAGACACATGAGCCTTGTAGCTAAAACACATTTGCGGATTTCTTTTCCAGAAGAAGACAGCATTTGTAGGCAGGCATTGTTGCTTTTCCCAAAGACCAGTGACCCCTTATGTCTTCACACAAGTCACATCTCCCAGGGAGCCATTAATGTTCATCGTGTTACACTGCTGCAGTCATCACACGTGGTTTATCTGCCGTCAGGCGATCCCGCAGTCGGCCCGAGTTCCAAAGTCTTGGTCCGGCGTCGGTTGCTGTCGCTTCTTCCCTGACGTCAGTACGACAGGGGTATAAAAGAGGCAGCCGACGCCATTTTCTTCCGTCTTTCTTGCCTCTCTGTGCCCGAAGCAGACGCAGTTCGCAAGTGCCGGTCGGCCGACTCCTGAGATTTTCAAATCGAATTTCAGACTGAAGTCTTCAATAAAGCTAAGTACTCCGTTGGGGAACCTTTCCTTGCCTCAGTCCGATGTCAGAAAAAGTTGATAATTGCATTTCTTGTGGGAAGCAAATACCTCATAAGGATTTTCATTCTTATTGTAGCCCTTGCCTAGGCCCAGACCACGACGTCACAGGTTGTCGTTTTTTTGCTAGGTTTAACAAACGATCTATTAAACGTCTGTTTGATTTCGCCCGACATTATTTTGGTAGAAAATTTAATTATACCATGCCGTCGGAGCAACCGACGAACGGGATGCATAAAAAGCACAAAGATAAGGACAGGCAGCCGAGACCCAAACCAGACATCGAGGCCTCTTCTAGACCAGTCGCCGGTTCTCCAGTTTTCATTGAGACACCTATGCAGCCCTTGACTACCGCTGATTTAGAACCCCAGCCTGCATCCTACTCCCAAGCGGAGATTGCAGGGCCTCCAGAGCCTTTATCTTTAGACCTCTCTGACTCCATGGCTGATGGGGATTCTGGTGCAGTTGAAAGGCCGTCAGTTGCTGAAGGTGTCTTCAGACCGACTACACTTACTATTAAATCCTTTGCAAAACTGAAAACTCCATTAAAAGTAAGGAAGCCTGTACAGCAGTCTCCAGTGCAAGGCCCCATGCCTAAGAAACAGATGCTTAAGATGGCCGAAGCCTTAATTACCCTAATCAGGGGTTCCCATCCCCCACCTGACAAAAGGCCTAGACAGGAGGAGGACTACGCTTCCTCTGACCATGTTTCCATTACCTCAGATTCTTCTGAGGAACAGGAGTACTCTTTTCCCCCTTATGAAGACTCTGATGCTGAAGAGTCTATTCCTTCAGCATCTCCCCCAGAAGACTACTCTTTTGGGGAAACTTTACATACCATGAGAGAACATTTCCACTGGGAAGGCCAGGATTACTCTGATTCTAAGAAAAGGCTCAGAGAGTTCCTCTTACTACCCCAGCACAGACCCCTTGCTATTCCACCTGTGTTAGACATTGTGGATGATGTTTATACAGAATCTAGCCTTAACCCAGATTCATTACCTCCTGCACCAGCCAAACCAGACAGATACTACAGAGTCCCTGACTCACATAAATTCCTATATAAAAGCCCTGTTGCTGACCCAGAAACCATTTCCCAGGGTCCCAAAGGGGTTAAGGCTTCTGTTGCTAAAAATCCTGTACCGTCTGAAAGGAGTTCTAGAGCACTAGACAGATGGGGAAAGAAAGTATATACCTCAGCTACTCTAGCTATGAGGGCCTTAAATTGACAGTTTCACATGCTGAGATATCAACAATATTTGATGTCTCAATTAAAACAAAAAATGAGCACACATACAGAGCAGCCTGATTACAAGGAAATGCAAGATTTGTTGCATGCAGCAGAACAAGTGGGAAAACATACTTTGCAATGTGGATTTGATTCATTGGAAGCTTCTTGCAGAGCAGCTGTAACAGGGTCTGTCATTCGTAGGCATGCTTGGTTAAAAGAACAAACTTTACTTGATCATGTTAAAGCAAAGTTATTGGATGCACCATTACAGCAGGATGTTTTATTTGGTGTGAAAGCAGAAGAGGTTTTAAAGAAAATGGAGGATAAGGCAAAATCTATGCAGACGGTCAAGGATTTTTTACAGGTCCAACCCCCCTCGTTTCAGCAGAAATTGGCCAACCAAACACTGGTCCTTTCTGACAAACCACAGAAGGGCAAATACAGATGCCCAAGGGGCAGAGGTCAGCCACAAGGCTCTTACAAGCCACGACAATGGGGTGCCACAACCCAGAAAGGAGGAGAAGACTGGTCTCAGACTATCAGAAGACAAACACAATGACTTACCCCTCAGACTGCCAAGCAAATCCCTCTTGGCAGCTCCCTTGGGAGAAAAACTTGCACTTTTTGCAGACAATTGGCACATCATCACAAAAGACAAATGGGTCCTAAATATTGTAACTCAAGGATACAGGTTCCATTTTCACACTTTGCCAAGGATAAAAGGAATGCCAAACCTGCCATCAAATCAACGGGCAGAGGCTCAAAGACAAATTACAACACTCATGGACATGAGCCATTCAACAGGTTCCTACACAGGAGCAAGGACAAGGATTTTACTCAAGACTCTTTTTGATTCCCCGAAAGGACAAAGCCTGGAGACCCATTCTGGACTTTTCAATTCTAAACACATACCTGGAAGTGCCCAAATTCAAGATGTTCACACTACAGCAACTTCTTCCCATGCTGGGCAAGAAGGCTTGGCTAGTAACGTTGGACCTCAAGGAGGCATACCTGCATGTCCCTATCAGACAAAATTGCAGAAGATACCTCCGATTTATAGCAGGTGCAACTCATCAGTTCTCTGCACTGCCCTTTGGCTTATCTACTGCGCCCAGGGTCTTCACAAAATGCCTGGCACCAGTAATTGCATACTGCAGACAAAGAGGAATCCAAATATATCCATACCTGGACGACTGCCTTATTCAAGCAGACAGCAAGGACATTCTTTTAAAGCATCTGGCGTTTGACAAAAACCTATTAAGTTGCCTAGGGTACACTGGAAATGAAAAGAAGTCAAAACTAGTGCCCTCACAAGACATAATATTCCTGGGTGCCAGCTTAAATACAACGGCCCAGATGGCTTATCTCACGCCAGACAAGCAAGGACAGCTGACTCAATACTTCAAAATGATGGCAACAAAGTCCCAACTCCCTGCAAGAAAAAATTCTGCAGGCCTTTTGGGATTCATGACATCTTGCATACTACTAATACCATATGCCAAAATGCATATGAGGAAATTACAATGGTACCTGAAAAGCGTATGTACTCAGCACAGCTTGGAAACAATACCACTAATTCCCTGCCTTCAACAGGAGTTTCTATGGTGGGCTCAGGCATGTCACCTCAACAAGGGTCAGCCTTTCACCTTGCCCACAGCCAGGCAAACAATGACAACAGATGCATCAGATTACACCTGGGGAGCACATATGGCAGGACAGTGTATTCAGGGCAAATGGTCTGCAGATCAAATACATCTCCACATCAATCAAAAAGAGATGCTAGCTGTACAAAATGCCCTAACAGCTTTCAAGGACCTCCTACATCCAGGACAACTTCTAATAAAGACGGACACCACAGTGATGTGGTACATAAACCAACAAGGGGGCACACATTCCTACCCCCTATGCTGGCAAGCAATGACCTTGTGGAACACAGCACTGACCTACCAAATTCAACTACAAGCACAATTTCTGCCAGGAAAGAAAAATACATTGGCAGACAAACTAAGCAGAAATATCATGAATCCTCACGAGTGGAAACTAGACCCACAAGTATTCACAATGATAACTCAAAAATGGGGGAGCCCAGACATAGATCTGTTTGCCTCCCCCCAAAATTACCAACTGCGAAAGTTTTGCACAAGGACAATACCACACACTAGCTTGGAAAGTAGACACCCTCTCATTCAGTTGGAAAACACTAACAGTGTATGCCTTTCCTGCACTGCCTCTTCTGGCAAAGGTGCTGCTAAAAGCCAGATTAGAGAGGCCACAAATGATACTCATTGCTCCAGACTGGCCATATTACGGAGCATGGCTCAAGGCCCATCATGGATTTTACCTCAAATTCCTCACCTGCTGACTCGGCAAAACAATCAGATTCTACACAGCCAGCTCGACTTTAAATCTGGCTGCATGGCAGATTATCTAAACAACCAGTCAACACTTCTCTCTACAGCTGTTATGGATGTCATTCTGGAGGCCAGGAGACCCAGCACCAGGAAAACCTACTCAGACAAATGGAAAAGATTCTGCGCCTGGAACCAGGCTAAAGGCCAAAATCCTCTTGTCCCAAATCTTCCTCAGATTCTGCAATATTTAACTGAGATGTTGCACAAAGGCCTTTCCTTTTCATCTATAAAGATCCACGCTTCAGTTATTTCAGCTCATTACAACACGGATCCTCCTATTTTTTCACATCCATTATTAAGGCAATACCTCTGAGGGGCTAAGAACATAAGACTGCCCCGAAGAGCACCAACACCAACTTGGAACCTCAATTTTGTTTTGGAAAAACTTACACTACTGCCCTTCGAGCCAGCTTTTTCAGCTGATTTACAATTTTTATCATGGAAAACTGCCCTGCTGCTAGCAATAACTTCAGCACGAAGAGTCCGATCTACAGACCCTAATGGCAGTGGAGCATTTCATCATTTTTCATCAAGACAGAGTCGCTTTACGAACTAACCCTTCCTTTATGCCAAAGGTGGTATCCAGTGTGGCCCTAAACCAAACCATTCATTTGCCCACCTTTTATCCAAACCCCCAGAATAAAGGGGAAAGGCTCCTACACTCTTTGGACATTCACAGGCAATTACGTTTCTACTTGGATAAAACAAAGGTTTTCAGAAAATGTGATCAGCTCTTTGGATCCTATGCTGCAGGATCTCAATGAAAGCCTACATCAAAACAGACCATTTCAAAATGGATAGGACATTGTATCCATTTCTGCTACACACACCATGGGAAACCTGTACCTGGTAACATTAGGCCTCATTCCACCAGGGCTACAGCAACATCAGCAGCCTTCCTCAGAGGGGTACCAACCAAGGATATTCTGGAAGCTGCAACTTGGAGTTCAGTGCACACCTTCACCAAGCACTACCACTTACCTCTATACTCAAAAACCAGAGCTGGCTTTGCCACTGCAGTTTTGCAGGGCCTACTAGCTTCTCCAAACCCTGTTTAGTACCAACCGCCCAGCCTTAACTTTGGGATTCAACCCATGTGTGATGAATGCAGCAGTGTAATACGATGAACAGAGTACAGTTTTGTACTTACCATAAATGTAGATGTTCGAGTGTTCACACTGCTGCAGTCCAGGTTACCCTCCCACCTTCCCCTCTTCTTACCTGGGTTTTATCTATAGCTCCCTGTTTATACAATCTCTGAGATGTATTTCTATATGGTGTATTTGCTTACAGCTGTAACTATTGTTTTCTACTTATGTAATTTACTTAGGATTATGTATTGCCTTCCTATTTGGGGGCGCCTGACATCTGGGGCAAGAAAAACTGAAGAAAATGGCGTCGGCTGCCTCTTTTATACCCCTGTCGCACTGACGTCGGGGAAGAAGCGACAGCAACCGACGCCGGATGAAGACTTTGGAACTCGGGCCGACTGCGGGACAGCCTGACGGCAGATAACCCAAGTGTGATGACTGCAGCAGTGTGAACACTCGAATATCTACATTTGTGGTAGGTACAAAACTGTACTATAAGGCTTCAGAAAAAGAAAGAACCCGAGTTGTACTCTAGACTCTTTTTTGTCCCCCTCTCCCAAAAAAAAAAAAAAAAACAAAAAAAAACTTGGGAATCAGTTTTTGTCCTTTTTAGATTGAGGAAGTCTGTGAGAATTCCAAAGTTTTAAATGCTGTATTTGTGAAGCATCTGCTTTTGTTCCTTCCAGGGGGCTACATGGCAATTTGGATCTAAAGGGTAACCTGTTTAATGTTCAGACTAGTAGTTAGAGAAGCATTTAGGTCTGACCCTCAGGGCACTGTATGTCGTATCCCAGGAGAATGCATTGGTCATAATGAATGGGTTTTAGAGGGATGTTTTCCTGGATATTGCCCAGATGTCGGTGTTAACAGAAATATACCTTTTTGGCTATATAGAGAACAGACAGTTTATGTAGAAAGTTAAGGCTGTGAGCTGTAGTTCCTGTGCTATAGGACTGTATTCTCTTGACTATTTGCCTTCTTTGTGACCATGACCAAGTCATTTAACTGACGGTGCTTGAGCCAACTGGGAATTTGAGCTTTGGCCTTGAATGGTTCCCTGGACTGCACGCCTAGGAAATATTCATGAACCTACATATGTCAGCAGGTTGTCAACATGAGACGCCTAGGTAATAGATGCCTTTGCCATTCCCTGGGGCAGTCAAGTTCTGTGTGCTCCCCCTTCCCATACCTTTGTTACAGAAGACAAGGGATGACAGTCAGGAACTGCTAATGATGGCATCGTTTTGGCCCAGGTAACATTCATAGTCTGTCAGGGAAGAGCCAGATCTTGTGGCAGATCTGACCAGGTGATTTATCATCAGAAGCTCCTGTAGAGCTTGAGCTTCCCTTCTCTCCCATAATGCATTGCACTCTCTTTTTTTTTTTTTTTTTAAACACCCTTATTGAATTATCATGTGTGACATAGGCACTTTTACATTTATATAAAAGTAGTCAAACTGTATTAACGAGTTCACATTTACAAACATTATACTTCACATATAATGTTACGCATCACAAAACCTAAGCAACATTACATAAATTAATCAGTTCCTGCCCTTTTTTTAAAACAAGAAACATCTTTATTAAACTATCACTTACTGTGTAGGCAATCATACATATAAATGAGAACAAACCACACTGACACAATCCTAGTTGCAAGCATTTTACATCACAAACCGTACTGACACACTCCCAGTTGCAAACGTTATACGTCATTTATAATCTGCCCAGTCATTTTCGGTCAAACATTACACAGCTCATTTAAGTCCTGCCGTCTTTTAAACCTCATTCCTATCACACAGCTCATTTAAGTCCTGCCTTCTTTAAACCTCATTCCTATCACACAGCTCATTTAAGTCCTGCCTTCTTTTAAACCTCATTCCTTCCCTGTATTTATTGATGCCCTTCTATGCCAGTGTTGCAGTATTCTACATGTGGGTTTACCCTTCTTCCTCTCCAGTTCATCCGGCCAAGTTTCCAAAGATATTCAGTCCCTCTAGGTGTGTTGGACATCTGACATGGCAGCAGGTAAGTGGGCCTTAAAGTGACATCTGCACGCACCAGCCCTCAGACATTTTCAACCACCAGTCATACCCCAGGTGCTCCTGCTTCTTGCGAATTTCAGATCGACAAAGATTCAGCTAAACACCCCGTTGGGGGTTCTTTCAGTTCTCCTTTGTTGATAACTACAGTCTGTTGATGGCATTTGGTAAGGGCAAGTACAGTCTGCAGATTTCCCCCAAAGACACACATGACTAGTGTCTGTTTTGTATAGGCAGGGAACATGACCATGAGAGCTGTGCCATTTGCTGATCGTTTGTTCCTAAGACCTTATGCCACCGTTTGCAAGCCCTAAACTTTTACTTAGAGAATCAGCGCTTAAAACAAATAGCTTTAGGAATGGAGGCCGCACCCATCGCCCCATCGGAACTGCCTAGGAAGAGGGGCAAATCCTTGCGGCCTACTTAATCTGCTGCGCCTCTGTCTGCCATACCTTAGTCTGTAGCTGATGTCAGCTTGACTGAGTATCTGGCATCCGCTGATGCAGATAAAGCGGGTACCTCTGAGGAAGCTGCAAAGTCTCGACTGGGTGATACATCCACAGAGGATCTTCCGGCGCCTGTCTTAGATGCCGGGGGGGATCAGCATTCACTCGGGGCTCATGGGATGCCACATCCTCCATTTCGATGGCTGACCCTAGACCTGTTCCTAGCCAGACTCCGGCTAGGCCTTTAAAGAAAAAAACAAAAAACTAGACACCTCACTCCAAACGCTGAAAGCATGCCAGATTGGCAGGCCTTCAGCCAAAGTTTGTTCAATGCTTTCATTGCCCTTAAGCCTTCTGCAGAACTCTCTGCCACTGCCCCTCCCCTCATTAGTCCCAGATCTCCAACCCAGGAAAGGAAACTAGACTAGCCTGAAAAAGAGGAACTGTCTGAGTCCTCTGAGGACTTTTTCTTATTCCTCCCAGATCTCATTCCCCTTGGGATATGGATCTTCTGAGGAGGGCTCTGTTGAACCTGACTCTCCAGTAGAGGATCTTACAATTTTGGGGAAACTATTAATAAAATGAAAGACCACTTTAAGTGGTAGTCCTCAGATATGTCTGATGTACAGAAAAAGTTTTATGACCTAATTCAAATGGACTCTCCCAGTCGTTCTGCTATTCCTCCTATTCAACCTGCTTTTCTGGATGCTTTTGCCTCAGCTTTCACTAGCCCAGACTCCCAACTTCCGGCCCCTCGGAGAGCAGAGTATAAAGTCCCTGAGATGGAGATTTTTCTCCTTAAGTGTCCTCCTGCTGATCCTGCCCCTCTCTCCATCTCTGCGGACAGGGCCTCCAAGCTCCTGCCTACCACTACTATCCTCCCTGCTTATAGACACCAAGACCATGGAGAGGGTGGAAAAGAAACTTTATACTTCTGCCACCCTCTGATTTAGAGGCATAAACTACCAAACTCATATGACCAAATACTCCTTAGCTGTCCTGGGCAAAGCCACTAAAGATTTGGAAAACATCCCAGAATGTGCAGCCAAGGCCTCCCTGTCTTCACTGATAGCACTCATCTCTCAAGTAAATAGACACTCCCTGAGATGTCGCTGTGATGCAGCTGAAGCCTCAGCCAGGTCAGCTGCATCAGCTTCAGTGCTAAGGTACTCAGGGTTGCGACTACAGCATCTCCCAGATGACTTCAGGGCCAGACTTCTGGACGCAGATTTGGACCACTCAGCACTTTTTGGTGCAAAAGTGGCTGACCTCTTCAAGTCCTTACAACAGAAGGGAAAATAATTGCAGGACTTAAAACATATCCTAGTCTTGCCTGTTCCCAAGTTCCAGAGGAACCCAACTAAGACCCAATGTATCAGGAAATCCTCCAGGCCTGCAGCTCCCCAGTCTAGAAGACCCACTAGAAGACAGCCTCCTCAAACTAGGCCATCTCAGTCTTCCAGCCAAAGGCCCCTCTCCCTTTCCTGATAGGTCAGGTAGTGTCTGACTGCCTGCCAGAATTTCAGCCCCCCCATTCCTCTTTCTTCCCATCTCTCTCACTGTTTTCCTGCATGGTCTCTCATTACCACAGACAGATGGGTTCTGGCCATCATACAGGATGGCTGCTTCATGTCCTGGATCACACCACCACCAAGACTGGGCATACCTCAGTTTCCCCCTGGTCAAACTACCCCTCCTCCATCATGTTTTACAAACCCTGCTTCTGCAGGGCACCATAGAACCAGTTCCAGCACAAACAAGAAAAGGATTCTACTCTAGAATCTTTTTTGGTACCCAGAAAAGAAGGCCCATGGAGACCAAGTCTAGACCTCTTGCTTCAACCCCTTCCTAAAAGTCCCTAATTTCAGGATGCTCACCCTTCCCTACCATCTTTCCTCTCATCCTTCCACAGGGTTTCATGGCAACCCCGGAAGTAAAGGATGCTTACCTTCACATACCTATAAAGGGCGCTTTCAGGAGATACCTGAGATTCCTGGCTGACCCATCTCACTTTCAGTTCTGTGCCTTGGCCCTTGGACTTTCTACTGCACAAGAATATTTATAAAATGCCAAAAACTTGAATTACCAGACAAATGCACTAAACCAGGATCCGGCACTATAAAGGTTGCCCAAAGTAGATAGCCAACAGCCCGTTGAGTTGATTTAACGAAAATTTATTGTCCAAACAATTAAAAACACCAACGAAAAGCATCCAAGTTCCTTGCAGTACAAAATGCAAACATTAAGTGCTTTCGTCTCCGCATCCGGAGACTTCATCAGAATAAAGTTAGATAAAATCAGTTTGCCTTATATACTCATTGCACTACCCTAATTCAAGTCATAAATCAATAATCAATTAAGTAATTGAATAATTAATTTTGCACTTACCAATGATAACAACAACCAGATTTGAAGGAGTTGCTGGATATGATGCATAGTGCAGAACAAGTCGGTAAACACACCTTACAATGTGGCTATGATGCCCTAGAGGCCTCAAGTAGAGCTGCGGTTACAGGATCAGTCATTCGGAGACATGCCTGGCTTGGGGAACAAACCTTGCCTGATCATGTTAAAGCTAAACTACTAGATGCTCCTTTACAAAAGGATGTACTATTTGGTACTAATGCTGAGGAGATACTACGGAAAATGGAAGAAAAAGCTAAATCTATGCAAACTGTCAAAGCTTTTCTACAGGTTCAACCACCACGTTTTAGCAGAAATTGGCCTTCAAAAAACTGGTCCTTTCCAGCCACGGACAAGCCCCAAAGAGGTAGATACAGGCACACAAGGGGCAGAGGACAATCTCAAGGATCATATAGAGGCAGACAATGGTAATCTCCAGCACCAAGAGGTGGCGAAGACCGTGCACAACAATACAGGAAACAAACCCAATGACTTCCCCCTTTTCATGCCAAGCAAGTCTCAGCTGGCAGCTCCCTTGGGAGGAAAGCTGGCATTATTTACAAGAAATTGGCATATTATCACAACAGACAAATGGATCCTGGACATTATAAACAGAGGCTACAGATTTCATTTTCACACTCTTCCAAAAATGAGAGGCATGCCGAACCTGCCACACAATCAAAGGGCAGAGGCTCAAATACAAATTTCAAAGCTCATGGACATGAAAGCTATTCAAGAGGTACCTACTCACGAACAAGGTCAAGGTTTTTATTCCAGACTATTTCTGGTACCAAGGAAAGGAACCGACTGGAGACCCATTTTGGACTTATCCATCCTAAACACATTTCTACTCGTACCAAAATTCAAGATGCTCACATTACAGCAGCTTCTTCCCATGCTGGGCAAGGAGTTTTGGCTGGTAACATTGGACCTCAAGGAGGCATACCTGCATGTCCCAATCAGACAAAGCTGCAGAAGATACCTCAGATTTCTTGCAGGTTCAATCCACTGTCAATTCTCTGCATTGCCCTTTGGCTTATCTACTGCGCCCAGAGTATTTACGAAATGCCTGGCATCAGTAATTGCCTACTGCAGACTTCAAGGGATACAAATTTACCCTTATTTGGACGACTGCCTGATCCAAGCGGACAGCAAACGCATACTTCTGGAACATCTGGCTTATGTAACACGGTTATTGAATTCTCTGGGATACACAGTCAACAAAGAGAAATCCAGGCTAACACCATCTCAGAAAATAAATTTCCTGGGTGCCAACTTGGACACAAACACCCAGATGGCCTTTCTTACGCCAGAAAAACAGGGGCAACTAACTCAGTACTTCAAAATACTAGCAAATTGTACCAGGCTCACTGCAAGGAAAATCCTGCAGGCTCTGGGCTTCATGGCATCTTGCATTCTTTTAATCCCATGTGCAAAGTTGCATATGAGGAAACTTCAATGGTACCTAAAAAACCTATGGTCTCAACACAGCCACAGTTTGGAAACAATAATACCAATAATCCCATGTTTGCAAAAGGAATTTCTATGGTGGGCCCAAGCATGCCAAACAAACACAGGTCTTCCATTCTGCAAGCCTCAAGCAAATCAAGTCATCACAACAGATGCCTCAGACTACGCCTGGGGGGAGCACATGACAGACAGGTGCATTCAGGGCAAATGGTCCCAAAAGGAAAAGCACCTTCACATCAATCAAAAGAATGCTAGCAGTGATAAATGCAATTACAGCTTTCAAGGACCTCCTGCATCCAGGGAAATTATTGATAAGAACAGACAACACCACAGTAATGTGGTACATAAACAAACAAGGAGGAACACATTCATACCCCCTGTGCAGGCTAGCCATGTCACTTTGGAACTTGGCTCTGGAATGGCAAATCGAACTTCAAGCACAGTACCTGCCAGGATTGGAAAACACGCTGGCAGACAATCTAAGCAGAAATATGACAGACCCACACGAATGGAAGTTGCATCCTCAAGTGTTTACAAAGATAATCCAAGCGTGGGGAAGGCCAGACATAGATCTCTTCGCCTCCCACAGGAATCATCAATTGACAAAGTTCTGCTCAAGGACCTTCCATCCAAAGGCTTGGAGAGTGGACGTCCTTTCTTTCAGTTGGGCAGCATGGACAGTTTACGCTTTCCCACCTTTGCCTCTTCTGCCCAAGATGCTCTTGAAAGCAAGAGCAGACAGACCGAAGATGATACTGATTGCTCCAGACTGGCCAAGACAACACTGGTACCCACTCCTGAGGAGCCTAACACATACTCCTCCCTGGACCCTACCTCTAATGCCTCTTCTACTGACTCGGCACAGCTACAAAACTCTTCACAGTCAGCTGAAAACACTCAATCTGGCTGCATGGAAAATTCCTCAACACCACAACAGACCCTACTCTCCAAAGAGGTGCAGGATGTCATTTTGGAGGCCAGAAGGCCGTCTACTAGAAAGGCTTACTCCGCAAAATGGAAACGGTTTTGCGCTTGGAATGAGAAAAAAGGCCAGGATCATAGAAAACTGAATTTGCCTCAGATATTACAGTATCTAGCTGAGCTGTTGAACAGTGGACTTTCATTTTCCTCCATCAAAATTCATGCCTCAGCCATTTCTGCAGAATACAACACTGATCCACCCTTATTCTCTCACCCACTCTTAAGACAGTTCCTCAGAGGGGCTAAGAATATAAGACCTTCAAGGAAACAACCAATACCAGCCTGGGATCTTAATTACATTCTAGAAAAATTAACATTGCCTCCCTTTGAACCAGCTGCCTCAACAGACTTGCAATATTTGTCCTGGAAAACAGCTTTCCTTCTGGCCATTACCTCAGCTCGTAGGGTTTCGGAACTACAAGACCTCATGGCTGTGCAGCCCTTTCTCATCTTCCATCAGGACAGGGTTTCCCTACGAACCAACCCGTCATTTATGCCTAAGGTAGTATCCAGGGTAGCTTTAAATCAGGCCATACACTTACCTACCTTTTACCCCAATCCTAAAAACAAAGGGGAAAGGCTGCTACATTCCTTAGACATCCATAGACAGCTATGTTACTATTTGGACAGAACAAAGCCTTTCAGGAAATCAGAACAACTTTGTGTCCTATGCTGTAGGAGCTCAAGGGAAGCCAATTTCCAAACAGACAGTGGATAGGCCACTGCATACGGTTTTGTTACTCCTTTCATGGCAAATCTGTTCCTACAGGCATCAGATCCCACTCCACAAGGGCCACAGCTACCTCTACAGCCTTCCTCAGAGGAGTCCCTACCAAAGATATTTTGGAGGCAGCCACTTGGAGTTCTGTGCATACCTTCACAAAACACTACCACCTGCCTTTATACTCCAAAACTACAGCAGGCTTTGCCACTGCTGTGTTGCAGGGCATTCTGGCTCCTCCCAGTTCCACCTAGTGCCTACCACCCTGTGCGTAGCTTTGGGATTCTACCCACCTGTGATTACTGCAGCTGTATGCACGATGAACAAAGTACAGTTTTGTACCTACCATAAATGTAGATGTTCGAGTGCTAATACAGCTGCAGTACAGGTTTCCCTCCCTCCTTCCCCTCTTGGTAAAGGCCTAGTGGCTAACACCTCCTCATACAACCTGATTGGGTTATCCTTCTATGGTGTATTTGCTTGCAACTACTGATTTTTGATTATATTGCATTGCATGATTATATATATAATTTATGTATTGCCTTCCTTCTGGGGGCACCTGACATCTGGGGCAAGAAAGACTGAAGAAAATGGCATCGGCTGTGTCTTATATACCCCTGTCGCACTGACGTCAGGAAAGAAAGCGACAACAACCGATGCCAGACCTAGACTTTGGAATTCGGCCGACCGAGGACCCGCCTGATGGCAGAGAACCCATCTGTGATTACTGCAGCTGTATTAGCACTCGAACATCTACATTTATGGTAGGTACAAAACTGTACTTTTTCCTGACTATGGTCCACAGGTGGAGTATTCCACAGATAGACCTGTTCGCCGCCTCCATAACAGGCAGCTTCTCCCTACTGGCCAAGACAGCACTGGTTCCTTCTTTTTCACCTGTCCAAGGACAATTACCACAAGACACCTATATACTGAGGACGTGCTCACTGTCCTGCAGGAGGCCAGGAAGCCCAACATAAAGAAATCCTATCTCTCTAAATGGAAAAGATTTTCCATTTGGTGTGTCAAAAGGTGGTTGGACCTGCTGGAAAGCGATATTCCTCATCCTGTCTTACCTGTGTGAACTTGCACAGACAGGGCTGTCATACTCCTCTCTGAAAGTACACTTGTCTGCTATCTCTGCCTGCCTTTCTCTGGAGCCTCCCCTTGCATCCAGACTCCCTGATAAATTGTTCCTCAAAGGGGTACTGCACTTGAGACCACCCAGGAAACAGTCTTCACCCCCTTGGGACCTTAACTATGTATTAGAAAAAAACACTCTAGCCTCCTTTGAGCCAGATGACAAAGCTCCAGTAAAATTTTTTGCATGAAAAACTATTTTACTGGTAGCTCTGACCTCAGCCAGAAGGGTCTCAGTTGCAAGCTCTTATGGCTACACCACCATTTCTAGTCTTCCACCCGGACAGAGTGACTCTCAGGACTAAGCCATCATTCACTCCCAGAGTAGTGAATGACCTGTCCTTGAACCAGGCCATCCACTTGCCTACCTTCTTCCCTAATCTGCAGGGGGATTGTGAGAGAGTACTTCATTCCTTAGACGTCCACAGACAGCTTAGGTTTGATCTACATAAAATCAAAACTTTTAGGAAATCTGACCCAACTGTTTGTCTCCTTCCACCTCAGAGCCCTGGGGAAAGCTATGAGTAAACAGACCATTTTGGCCTAGATCTCCAGGACCATTTCCTTCTACTACCTACACCATGGAAAGACCTTGCAGGGCAGTGTCAAGGCCCACTCCACCAGATCAATGGCCTCTTCTGGAGCCTTCTGTATGGAGTTAGACACTCACTCCATACTGGATGCAGCTACTTGGTCCTTGATGCACACCTTCACCAAACACTATAAACTGGACCATATCTCCAGAGCTAGGGCGGGGTTTGCCAGGGCTATCCTACACTGATTCCTGGAAACATCATCTAGGCCACCTCCCAATCCTCAGTGAGCTTTGGCACTCACCCACATGTGTTGAATACTGCAACATTGGAGTAGAAGGACATAGGAAAGTTGTGTAAAATCTTACCATAACCATATATGTCTTTCTCTTCCATGTTACAGTATTCCATCCCTCCCACCTTCCCCTCTTGTCAGACTGCACTTGCTCTCCTGGGTGACACTGGGCAGGCTATGCCCTTTCAGGACTGGCTCCGACTGGGGCTTCTCTATTTGTTCTGAGGGCTGGTGCGTGCAAACATCACTTTTATGGCCCACGTTCCTGCTGCCACGTCAGATGTCCGATGCACCTAGAGGGATTGAAAATCTATGGAAACCTGGCTGGATGAACTGGAGAGGAAGAAGGGTAAACCCACATGTAGAGTACTGCAACATGCAAGAGAAGGACATCTATGGTTATGGTAAGATTTTACACAACTTTCCTTTCCCATTAATTCCCATTGTTTTCCTATGGGGTTTTCTCCTACCCTTTTCTAAAGATATCGATTCCAGTTGTTTTATCTCTGTTACTGTATTCACTGCTACTAGTAGTTGGTTTATATTTTGATTTCCAATTTCTAGTAATTACTTTCTTGGCAGCTACAATAGTTAGACACCGCAAGGCCTTACCCATGTGTAGGAAATTCCGATTCTGTATCATAGCTCAGAAAAAGCATCTCCCTGGTCACACCAATCTGTCCACCCAGCATCTCCGACAGTGCATCCTGTAGGGAATACTTAAACTCTACCATCTCACCACACTCCCAGTAAATATACTAGCAATTGCCTCTTCCTTTCCCGGCACATCCTCCAACATTTGCTTGAGGAAAGATTCCCTGGAGTCTACCTGGGGTGTAAAAGTACCTCTGCAAAACCTTTCGTAGGCCATATTTAGTTCCCTTGAATGGGTAGCTCTAGTCCCATCCGTAAATCAAATGGGACTAGACCTACCCATTCTAGGGACCTAAATATGACCTGTGACTTGAATAGGATATGCTGGAGGGACAGACTTGTCTCCCAGCAACTGCCATGTCTTTGGAATAGGCTGACAGTTCATGTGAAGCAGGATACCTCTAGGACACTGTTCAAAAGGAATTTGGATGAATGGATGGGGCACCATAAATTCATACCGGACATGGCACCAACAACCCTCCTGGACATAGGCAGTCATTATTGAATACACTCCTGGGTATTGAGTAGAGAATCTGTGATATTACACTGGGATGAAATGGCTAGGCTTGAAGTGACCTCTGGATCAATAGCCTAGTAACCTACTATGATCCTAAGCAAAAATTTTAAATTTTCTAGATTTTGTTGCATATTTGGGAGGTATGCATATATCCTTCCATTGTTTCCTTGTGATTTGTTTATCCAGTCTCTCTTATCAATCCTTTATAACCTCCTCTGGTTGATTGTTATAGTTATCATGCAATATTTTATATGCTCTACTAATTATTCCTTTTTACTGGCAGCTTCTGTTCTACATTCTACTAAAAACTCTACCAGTGCTGGTCTTTTGTTTACGACCCCCCCCCTCTTATTTATTTCTCTTTGCCTATACTCTGATAGCAATCCTTGATGAGGAAGGCAGTCTTTAACCTGCAGTCCAAATAAATTCTTGGTGTCTTCTCATTCTGTTATCCTTCCCTCTCTAGTTGTTTGCTTCCCAGTACCTTGGTTCTTTTGCCAATTTTCTCCAATAAATTCCAGCCCCTTCTCACCTGTTGTCTAGATCCATAATTGCAATCATCCCTATCGGCAGAATCTGCTTTTCCATTCCTGTGTTGGCTTAGTTCTTAGGATACTTTCTGCTACTTTATAGATATAGTATTCTGTATGATTATTGTTATTCTCCTTAAAGACCTTCATGCAGAATCCCAGTCTCTCCTTGTTTATTGAGCTTCGTCCTGTTTCATCATCATTTCTTTCCACTTTGAATTATAGTTTTCTGCTTGTACTGTGTATAGGAGCCATAACTGTGTAGCTCTGAAATACCCCTTCAAATCGGGTAAAATCCCAATCTGCTCTGTTCTACTGGAAGAGTCCGTTTATCCCAGTTGACTCTTGTCTTCCCCTCCCAGATAGTCCTTTAGCTCTTTATTAATTGCAGTCCACAACTTCTCTTCTGGTCAATAATATGCCTGACCTGTGTATAAAGAATAAAGGGACTAAAACCATTTTAATTACTTGTATTTTACTATCCATATAACAAATATTCCATTTTCTTAGTTTTTGTATGATCTTTTGTTTAGTCTCTTCCCACATATCCTTGGCTACCACACCAGAATCATTTTTAATCCATACTCCTAATTGTTAATTTTATAATGTCAACATAAATATGGATATTGTTGAACCAATTCATATGTAGGTGCATAACTTACTGCTGTTGCCTTGTTTTAGCTTCATTAATTTTGTATCCTGAAAAGATTTGAAACTGTCTCAACATTTTCCACAACAGTATAATGTCTCTTTCTGGTTTTGTCAGGTATAAAATATCATCTGCAAATAGAGTCCGCTTTTCTTGACTACCATACCAGTTATATCCTTTCATTTCGGAGTCCCTTATTTTTTTTTGTCAGTGGTTCTAAATTTATTGCAAAAATAAAGGGGGAAGAGGACAACCCTGCCCTGGTTCCTCTGCTCAAGCAGAAATTATCAGAGAGGACCCCACCCACTTAAATTTTTGCCTCCGATCCCTTGTATATCCTCCTAATCAATCTTAATTTTTTTTCAAGAAGTGCAAATGCTTCCATTGCCCTGCTCAGAAAGTCCCAGCTTACTCTTTGAAATGCTTTCTGTCTCTATCAAGACCCTCCTACAGCCATGATACTGTCTTTTATATTCTGCTTCCCTCTATCATCGGTGGCCTTTTAATGATGTCAGATGTTTGCTTCCCCACCATAAAAACATTGATCCATATCTATCAATTTTGGCATTACATTTGTCATTCTTTTAGCCATTATAGACAAACACTTTATAATCATGGTTTAGTATTGAAACTGGCCTGTATGAAGCTGGATCTAATGGATCTTTATCCTCTTTAGGTATTACAGCTACCACTGCTTTCTTCCAGGATGCTGGTACTTCTCCTCTTAAAATACAATTAAACAAAACCTTCCAGATCTTTATCACTATTTTCCCTCCTAGCTTCCAAACTTCCACATGAATATACCATCTATTCCTGGAGACTTTCCTGTAGATTGGTTATACATCACAATTTTTACCTCATCTCCTCCTTTCTTAACTATTAGTAATTGAGCCTCCTCTAACCTTGGCAGATTTAATTCTTCCATAAACATTTCCATTTGTATATATTTTTTATTTCCATTTTCTCTGATTTATACAGATTTTCATAGAATTTCCAAAATATTTCTAATACCTCTACAGGATCTTTTGTTATCTTCTTTTATAGGCTCCCTAAGCTTGGTGACAGCCCTTTTTACTTTCTGTTGCCTGAGTCATTGTACTAAAAAAAATTTTGTTTTAGTGCTGTAGTATTATTAAAACACAGTTGCTTAACAGCAATCTTTCTAAATTCTTGTATATTGTCGAGGTAATCCTTATTTTCTGCTTAGCATTCTGCATTTGATCTTCTTTTTCTATGAGGTTCCCCCTATTTTGCAGTACTTTATCTGTCCCTCTAAATAATTCTCAGTACTTCTTAACCATAGCTCCCTTTCTTTTATTACCACTGTATTTTTAAACTCTACCTTAATTTTATCCACCTCCCTAGCTATGTTTTCTAAAGTAGTTTCTGTCCTCTTGAGTAGCTCCTGAATAATCTCCGCTATCAATTCCTTAAATTCCTCTGTTTTTCAACAGATAGGTGAGAAAGTATCAGCGTCTCATTTTTATTTCATTAACCTGTGTTTTTATTTTAGTTATTATTGGCGTATGAGCTAAAATAGTTATTGGGTGCGTATCAAGACCTTCAATTAAATGCACATGTTCCTGTGAAATGTAAATTCTGTCTATCCTAGCCCAGTTTTTATATCTTAGGGAATAATATGTAAATTCACTCTGAACTCCTATTCCTGAATTCACAAATTCACATCTTCCATACCAAATATTTTCATAAATTTCTTCAAAAATCTACCCTCCTTTGTTATACTTTCCCTTCTCCCCCGACACATCTTCACTGCTGCAATTCAAATTCCAGTCCCCACATATAAGCAATGTACCTTGCTGAAAACTGATCATTTCTCCCAGAATTTTCTTAAGCTGCATTATAGCAGTTTTAGGCGGAATTACACATACATGCCAGAGTAATCCTCCTCCCTTGCCCAACAGCCTCTTAGCACTACATACCTACCATTGTCATCTTTTTTTATCCTCTTCTATCACTATTGGAGCGCCTTTTGCAGTTAATATAAGTACTCCTTTTTCTTTGTCCCAGATATTCCGTTGAATAACCATCAACAGTATTTCCAGATTTTCTAGTTCTGTCATACTTCACAAATATAATTATTGCACTGTAATCCCACGTTAAGTTACTGGTTTTATTGCTGTTCATCTCCATTTCCCAAATCCTGTCTTTGCTTCATTTCCAATGTACTCTCGATTCTTCTAGTCAACTCTCATGCTCCCTACCTCCTCTCCAACATTTTCCATTGAAACAGTGGAAAAGGTTTCACAGGTGTAGTCTCTGTGGTTTTTATTACCAGACAAGTAAGCAGAACCTCCTTCTGTTTCACACCTCACCTTTTGTTGGACAAACTTATGTATTTCCTCCTTAGCATGCACTACTTCAAAAATGATTTTGTCTCTCCAGGGTAGAATCCTGTGAAGATAGCTGGGTACAGCAGTGTGAATCTCACACCTGCTTTTTGACATTCCCCAAATAGTGGAATGAATTTACTGCTCTTCTGCCTGGTGTACAATGAGTAATCATTGTCCACAAACACACTGCTGTCTCCCAGTTTTAGTATTTTGTCTTTTTGCCACAGTTTTGTCAAAATCAACTTTCTGTTGGCAATAAAGGTCTAGGTTGCTTTTTCACAGCCAGGTTTGGAGCATACACATGATGTGCCTTTTCAACTTACAACTCCTGCTGTGGAATTACTAGTCCAGTTGCTTGTTTGTGCTTTCATACAATTAATGCCGTCTGTTCTTTCCAGCTTCTCTGGTCTAGCTGAAAATTTCAGGTTTTCTCTACATGCTTTGTTTTCTAATTCTTTTATTTTGTGAAACCTCTCTTGGTGAGCAGTCTCATTTTCATCCAACCTTTTCTTCATTTCAGCCTCCGATTTTTGTAGCTTTATCACCTCATCTGAATATCTGTTTAAAGCTTCGTCCATTTTTCCCAGCCTTTTATTGTTTGTGTTAATGTACTCCAGCAGTGTTACCATGTCTGTGTGCAGAGTTGTCTTGCATCTTCCTGTAGGTTATTGGAAGTCATGTTTGTAGGTTGCATTGCTTTTTTTCTGAACAGCTGCAAAATTTCCCCAATTCAGTGTTTCCTACTCACCTTGTTGTGGCTTTTTTCCAGGTGCTCTGTATTATTTTTTCCTAGCATCCAGGCAGTACACTTACTAGCTGGTTACTGAAATTTACCCATAAGCACAAAAATCTACTGGCCTTCTCTAGAGTTTCTGTTTTTCAAACTGCGAGAGCAAAAGTCAAGCTGTTACTCAATGTGCAACCATCTTGGAAGACGACTACTTGTCTTTCAGATCTCGTTTGCTGCTCTTAGCACCAGCCACAATCCTCTAGCACTTACCCTAAGGATTGCAAGTGATATTTTCAAGTTTTTTTTCTCTCTTCCTCCAACCGGTTTGACTTCTTTGTATAGTCCTTTTTGAGCTCTTATATAAAAGTTACTTCTCTAACTTCTTTACAGAGACTTGCTAAAACATGTTCCTGCTGTTTTTCTAACTGAAAAAAAAAACAGTTTAATATCTGTGTCTTTTAACAATTTACTTCATTTTGTGTCTGATTGTATTGCAAAGGACATTTGGGGCACCCGTATATAATTTTTCTTCTCTCTTTCTCTCCTTTCTCTGTAGAGGCTTCCTCTAGTTTGAGTTCCACCCCTTAAACATCAGTTTATCTGAGACTTTCAGTCCTAGAGAGTGCCTAGCTCGAAGTACCCCAAACCCTCTCTTCACCAAGGCCCTAGAGATGCTTCTGGCTCCTCAGATGATCCACCCATCAGTACAAAAGGAAGACAAATCCCCTGGTGGGATCTGTCCTGCAGGACACAAACCCCAGAATTACAGCTTTAGAGAAATTATAGAAATGATGTCAGTGGTGGGGGAATGGTTTAGCCCATTGACCTCCCTTCCCCAGATTAAGAAATGCTTTTTTGAGACCTTTAGAGCTGGCCCCTCCCTTTTGTGGGTATACCTCTCAACTCTCCAGATTTTTCCCTCATTTTTTGTCTGTTCCTCATAAAATTTGTGGTTTTCTGGATTTTTGTGGCAATTTGAGGACTAAAGTCACTAAATAACAAGTATTTGAGTTTCAAACTTCATACTCTCCATAAAATGTATGGTAACACAGGACCTTTTATTGTAACAACTTTCCAAGTTTGAGAGCAATATTTAAAATGTGTCCCTTTTTTCTGTACTTTGTCCAGATTTTTTATACAAAGAAGCTGAGAGGTATGTTTATGGGTAGTTCCTTCTACAAGACTGTATCATCAGTCTGGTCAGTGAAGGGGGCATTTTGAGATCCCAACATGGTGGTACCACTATCTTGTAAACCTGATACGATTCTGAGCAACATTTGGGCATTGTTGGAATGTGAGAAGAGCTTGTATAGGGCAAATTGGATGGTCAGCTTGTTGCCAAAAGAGTAGCTAATGTTTAATGAGCCAGGCTGAGGAGTAGCAGGTCCCCTCTTTATAGGGAGTAATTTGAGTAGTATAAAAACTCTAGCTACCACCTTCTTACTGCTGACTCTCTTATGTTCTGCTCCTATCCTAACAAACATAAACAATACTCAAAGAAAGAAACGTATGTCATGCTACAATAAAATAGCTAAATTTATCACCATTCTCCCTCATAGGGGACCCATCAATGCCTTAGCTTAGAGCAATTAAACTGGCTTGAACTGCACAACTGTGTAACATATTCACAACTGACTACAGCACAAAGTCATTCATCATCCAGAAAATTGTCATTCGCTACAAAACTTGTTACTACCCTGCTGTCCAGCAAGGGAACTCCGTTCTAGTAACAAATTCTTATTACTTATTAAGTCAAATAATATTGCTGGAAACCCATTCTACTCCCAGTTTGCTGCTAAACTCAGGAATAGTATTCCCCATGCAAATAAAACTTTCCGACAAACTCAGTAGTTTTAAACCACTGTTTAAACATCTTAAGCAATTATGGTCGTTTACATGCTCATCACAGGGTTGCAACTTTTTCACTGTACAATACTATCCAAATGCTCCCCTTATGGTTCATATATATGTTAGTACTAGGCTAACTGCCCTTGTGAGCCATTTTAAGCCTAGCCAATTATCCCTTGGGAGACTTGAACCCTGCACCTTGTGTTTGTAAGGCAAACACCTTAAGCATTAGGCCACCCTCCCATCCCCTAAACATAATATTCTTAACCTCTTACTGAAATAAAACAATTTTTATACATAACTGCTGCCTATACAATTACTAAGTTGCACGTGTGCTTTCTCTTTAACTTCCATCTCTGTAAAAGCTTAGAATGTATATGTATAAACATAACTGTTTGTGTATAAATGTAAACAGAAATGTAACTACTGTTATAAATAGAAATGTAACTGGTCTATATCACGTAATCGAAGTATGACAACTTCAAACGTGATATGGTCTAAACCATAAGTTTGAAGTTGCCATACTTCAATTGTAAAAAAAAAAAAAAAAATGTACCTGAGGGTTCTAAGCAGGGGGCAAGCCCCCCCCCCCCACACGTGGGAGGCTGCACCCTCACACCCCCCCTGCTCTTTAAATATGCCAACTCCGAGGTCCCGCTACAGTGCAGTAAAAGAAAATTTCCCTTTACTGCACTGTAGCGCGACCTCTGAGTTTATATATTTATAGAGCGGGGGGTATGGGGGTGCGGGGGGGCTTGGCCCCTGCATAAATCCTTTTGTTTTGTTCCCCCCCCCTTTTTTTTTACACCTAGTCGAAGTTCTGCAACTTCGGACATATGTGTTTGTACATATAGGTTCATAGGCTGATACTAGGCTATCTGCCCTAGGGCATTTACAAGCCTAGCCAGAGTGTGTTTGGCTTTTGCCACCCTTCTTAGATTAGTTTACTGTGCCTCTGTATAGTAGGTCACAGAAGATAGCCCATTTAAGGTTAGTTTACCGTGCCTCTGTCTAGCAGAGACACAGAAGAGATCCCAGGGGTAAATTTACGATCTCCCATCCAAACGTCAAGATTCTTCTTGAAGAGGGTCATTGAGGGGCTCTGTCTGACATGGATTGGGATTTTGTTCCAGAGTGAGGGGAGCCTCTGGGATATGAATCTGTCCCTCCAGCATGTTCTATTTATTTCTGTGCTGAGGTTTAAGTCACTGGAGCGTGTAGTTCTGATGGATTTGGATTTCTTGAGGTGGAGCATGTCCATTAATTCTGGGTCGGACATGGCTTTATACGTCAGGCACAGATTGCCTCGGAGTAGGCGGTAAGCAACTGAGTAGAGCTGGAGTTTCTTTAGCCTAACTGCGTAGGGCATCTGTTTTGAGTCCCTTGATCCTCTTGGTGAGGTACTTTTGGGGTCTTTCTAGTTGTAGCAGGTGTCGGGTAAGGTACATCCCAAATGGGGCATTGTATTCAATTATGGGCCTGATCAGTAGAGGGGCACAATGACCACTCTTGATCTAGATGTGAACCCCTTCGTGATAAGGTGGGCTATATAGAATGTCTTTCTAACCACTTTGGCAATGTGATTGTCAAAGGAGAGATTGCAGTCTACTTGGGTCCCCAAATCCCTAATTACTACTTCCGTACTTAATGGATTACCACCTATGTGGTAATTTGTGGGCACTTTGTTTTTCCCAAAGGGGATGACTATGCACTTTTTGGCATTTAGCTTTAGGCCATGGCTCTGGCACCAGTTATCCGTCTCTGTGAGACCTTTTTGGAGGATGCTTGTGTCTGCCGGCGAGTCGATTATGGCCCCCAGTTTGCAGTCATCTGCAAACTTTGTCAGCCGTAGTCCTCCTGTGTTAGCCTGTACCTCAGAGAAATATATACCGAACAAGAGAGGTCCCAGGGCTGAGCCTTGTGGGACGCCACTTGTAACTGGTTTAGAGTCTGACATGGCACCTGCAATTCTGACCATGTGGGTTCTATCCCTAAGCCAGTTTGCAACCCATCTTGTGACATAGGGGTTATTTAAGCTGGTGAGCTTACTTATGATGCCCGAGTGGGGTATTATGTCGAAGGCTTTTGCAAGGTTAAGGTAGGCTGTGTGGACTACCTTCCCTTCATCTATGGCCTTGGTGACTGTTTCAGAGAAATTGACCCGGTTCAAGAGGCAAGATCTGCCCTTAACAAAGCCAAATTGGGTAGGATCCAGTGTTTGGAGGTTCCCAATGTCTTTGTTTATGAGTTCCATGATGATACGCTCCATAGCTTTGCAGACCAGGCTAGTTAGGCTTATAGGGCGATAGTTTCCGGGGTCCGTTGTGGCACCACCTTTATGGAGTGGGACCACTGTTGCTGTACGCCATTCTTTGGGTACATATCCTGTTGTAAGGCTGAGACTGAACAGTGATTTTAAGTGAGGGTTCAGTTCTTCTTGGAGCTCATGTAAAATGCAGCCCGGGACACTGTCCGGTCCCATTGATGCTGTGTTTTTTGCTTTGGAGAGGGCAGCTCTCACCTGTGCATCTGTGATGTCAGGGAGGCTACACTCTGTTGGGATAGTCATTTGCTCATTTGGGGGGGGGGGGGAGTTTGCACTGAATCCGTCTGCCAGGATGTTGGCAATGTCTGTGGGTTCAGTGTATTTTTTGTCATTTTGCACCAACTCAGAGCAGATCTGGGAGTTTCCACCCAGGTTTCTGACATAACTAAAGAAAGCCTTGTGATTATATTTAGCGTCTTGTGCAATTTTTCTTTCGAAGCTAGCCTTAGATGATTTTATGAGGGATCATAGTTTCTTGCTAGTACTGCAGAGTTGCCTTCCCTTTCAGGGATTTTGCTCTATCATGTATCATGTATCATGTAGTAGCTTCCTCCTTCTGTTGTACAGCTTATTTATGGCTGGGGTCCACCAGACAGGTCTCCTGCCTTTGAAGGAGTGTGTCTTGGTTTTATTTGGGATAGCACGATCCATGCATTCCTGTAGGTATCCATAGAATGCGTTTGTAAAGGATTCTGCGGTTTGGGCCGTATTTTCCACTGGCCTGGGTCTTTGAAGGATTCCACCTCGATTTTGAGAAGTGGGATGTTTGCTTTTGAGAAGTTTTTGACCGTGGTTTCCTTTGCTGGGGGTGGGGACGGGATATGGATGTCCATAGTGATTAATTTATGGTCAGATCTTAGCAGTGAGGGGTATACCTCTGGTATGGAACATAGAGTCCTCATGTTGGTTATGATCAGGTCCAATATGTTTTCCCCTCTTGTGGGAGTGGTGACCAGTTGTTCCATAGCATTTGAGTTTATAAATTCTAGGAACCGTTGGGCTAGGGTGTTGGGGCTTTAGTGCTCCCAGTCTATGTTTGGGTAGTTAAAGTCACCCAATATAATGGTGTTTGGAGAGACCTTCATATTCTCCAGTGTCTTCAGGAAAGCCGAGTGGGGTACCTGAGTTTGGGAGGGTGGTCTGTAGCAGGCTACAAACTGGAAGGCAGTTTTGCCCACTGTTAGTTGCACATGGATGGTCTCAGATGCTTCGTGCAGTGCCACTAGCCTGGAGGTATGGGTATCTTTGATGAATATGGATACTCCCCCTCCTCTTGTGGTTCGGTTTGAGTTTTGAGGCCGAAAAGCATGGTATGAGGTATAGCCTGGTAGTGCTGGGGTGCTCTCTGGAGCCTTGAACCAGGTTTCTGTTACTGCACAGATATCGATATTCTCCATACTGAGGAGAGCCTCGAGTGCGTGCATCTTGAGGTTTAGACTTCTGGCGTTGAGCAGCATTACCCTTAGTTTTTTTTTTCCTTGTGTTGTCTAAGGAGGTGGGTTTGTCTTTTGAGCCTTGCCTAAAAAAGGCACTATGGGGGTGGCAAGAGCCTTGCCCAGTATTCGAAAACCCAGGGGTGACAGGTGCAAGCCGTCCCTAGCAAAGCAACGTGGTTTGTCAAGCATGTCATCCCAGGCTGACAGACACTGGATCCCCTTTGAGTGACACTAATACTTTAGCCAATTGTTGAAATTGATCATTTTTGTCTTTATACTGTGGTATCATTCTTGGTGAGGGTAAGATGCTACTCAAGGTCAGGGTCATACCGGCCTGGGCCACATGATCAGAGAGCTCTTCTATGTTTCTTTTCATGTAATCCAGGGAGGTACGTCTCAGGTCATTCACACCAGCATGGACAATGACGGAGTCATATTTGTACTTGCTTTGGAGTGACCTGAGTGCTTGTGTTATATGGCGGATCCTGGCACCCGACAGGCAGCTTACAGTGACCTTCTCCTTGTTCAGGTAAACAAACAAAAAGCACCAGTTCCACAACGATAAGGCTCAAAATAAAGTAGAGGTTTATTAGGGCTCCTGCCAAACTCAGTAGACACAATACAATACGCTGTGTAAAATCACATCAAACGTTTCGTCAAGCCTTCTTCAGATAATACAAACACATAAAGCCACTTGTCAGTTGTTTAAATACATTTGAATATAATTGGATCAACACATACAACCAATGAAATAAAAAGATTAATTAAGTACTTAATGATAATTGTAAAAAAGTAATAAAGTGCCATTTACAGTGCCAAAGTGTAACTATAAAACCTATTTACTGGATGAACAAGCCATATACACTGTCAATTCTAGCAAATGCTTATCTGAATCTCATTCAAAGTTAAAATTGAGAGTTAAAACCTCATTCATTAAAATTGTAAATTAAAAATTAACAGTAATTAATAAGTAAGTAACAGTACTACAGGCACAAGTGATGAACTAAGACGTAAGAGTACATTTAACCCCCCTTTACACCCCCAGTTAAGAAACTTTGAATTAAAAGTTGAACATGAATTAAGGAAGTCTTTATCACAGCATTACGTCCGTCCTAATTTATCTGACAACGAAGAGAAAATTTTGGAAACTGTGAGCAAGGATAGATCTATCAGGGTTATGAAACCTGACAAAGGTGGGGGCGTTGTTTTCATGGATCGTTTTGTGTATGAAGGAAAAATGTTAAATATTTTGAATAACACAGACAAATATAGTAGGACCTCTTTGAATGAAATACACATAGCATATAGTAGGATAAGGGGAATATTGCAGGACCTACTACTAGAGGGATCTATTGACCAAAAAACCTTTAATTTTCTGACAGTATCAAAACCTAAAATACCCTGCATCTTTGGGATCCCGAAGGTGCACAAAGATCTAAACGACCCACCTCTTAGAGCTATTGTCTCCTCTGAAGGATCTATAACTGCACCCCTTGCTAAATACATTGATGTGAAAATTAAACACTTGGTAAATGAGAATAAGAACATTTTAAAAGACTCATGGGATTTTCTTAGAAAAATAGAACCCTCTATGTATATGGATACAACAGGATTTGCCACATTGGACGTTGTAGATCTATTTACTAGTATCCCACATGAAACTGGCTTAAAGTGGTTTGAAGAGATGTTGTTACCTTTAAAGAGTATTTCCCAAAATGAATTTACCACTATTTTAATTCTTATGGAAGTTGTTTTAAAGTACAATTTTCTATTCTTTGAAGGTGAATATTTCAGGCAGACGAAAGGGGTGGCCATGGCGTGTCATTGTGCACCTACATATGCAAACATTATTATGGCATACTGGGAGAACAAATACATTTTGATTCCTAGGTTTCTTGACAAGTGGACCTTGTATTGTAGATTCCTTGACGATTTGTGTTTCTTCTGGAAAGGTACAAAGGATGATTTTGATATATTTGTTGAATACATCAATGAGACCACACACTTTCTCCAGTTTACAATGAATTTTGACACCGGTGTGTTATGTTACCTGGATGTTAACATTACCAAAGCAAATGATCTATTTGTTTCAAAGGTACATAGAAAGGAGACATTTTCAAATACTTACTTGCATTTCTCCAGTTCCCACCCGTTTCACCAGAAAAAAAGTGTGTTGAAAGGGCAACTAGTCCGAATATGTAGAATGACCTCAGATGATGAAACTTTTAGGAGAGAATGTGAAAACTTGTATAAGATGTTTACACAAAGAGGATACCCACACACATTATTTGAGGACATTAAGAATGAAGTCCTGGAGGGGAGAAAAACTAGATTTGCACCTATACTTGGTAAGTCAGAAGTGTTAGCGGGAACACACCCGGATGGTGACCTAAACGATGGGTTTGTTTCAGGTCTCATCACCACCTACGACGGTCAATCTAGTATAGTGAAGAAAATATTTGAAAAGGAATGGGACAACTTTTCCCAAGTATCGGATCTAGGTCACATTTTTGAACATGAAATTAAATTTATTTATAAGAAAGGTAACAACATAAAAGGTATTATAGAGACTGGTTGTAAAGGAAACACTGATAAAAAGAAGAAAAAGTTGGGTTTTTAAATGTGGTGCCTGTAGGTATTGTTCATATTTAAAAGTAGGAAACAGCTGCCATTTAGTAGCAAGGAATAAAACTTTACTATGTGAATCCTTTGTTAATTGTAACACAAAAGGGATTATTTACATCGCCTTGTGTAAAACTGTAATGCTTTTATGTGGGTAAAAGCGAAAGGAGAATTAAACAAAGGATTTCTGAACATGTATATGATATTAGAACATCATGCGCCAATAATTCCCTGTACAAACACACATTAACCTGTAAAGGTTCTAGTTTTGAATTTTTTGTGGTAGAAGTGGTACCCACTGACCCGAGAGGGGAATGTGGGAAACATTACTGGAGTACAGGGAATTATTTTGGCAGATTACCCTGGAATCAAATAAATATCCAGGGATTAATGACATGGTGTCCTTAGCACCTGTTTTAAAATTAAGGACAGCTAAACTATGATATGTTAATTTTAGAAGTATTTTTAAGAAAAAGTTTTTAAATCACATTATACATGTATTTTTTCTGCTTATTCCTTTTAAACATTGGAAGTTGCAATATCAATTCTGACCAGTAGAGTGTAGTATTGTTTACTTAACAGCTTGTAAATTAAAGGAAGGTTTTTTAATTTTTAATTTACAATTTTAATGAATGAGGTTTTAACTCTCAATTTTAACTTTGAATGAGATTCAGATAAGCATTTGCTAGAATTGACAGTGTATATGGCTTGTTCATCCAGTAAATAGGTTTTATAGTTACACTTTGGCACTGTAAATGGCACTTTATTACTTTTTACAATTATCATTAAGTACTTAATTAATCTTTTTATTTCATTGGTTGTATGTGTTGATCCAATTATATTCAAATGTATTTAAACAACTGACAAGTGGCTTTATGTGTTTGTATTATCTGAAGAAGGCTTGACGAAACGTTTGATGTGATTTTACACAGCGTATTGTATTGTGTCTACTGAGTTTGGCAGGAGCCCTAATAAACCTCTACTTTTATTTTGAGCCTTATCGTTGTGGAACTGGTGCTTTTTGTTTGTTTACTTGTGCAGCCGGCACCTTCCTTTTGATAAGTTTTTTCTCCTTGTTCAGCCTGGTGAGAGGGACGTAGTGTGTCTGACAATAGAGTCACCTATTACAAGTGTATTAGGTGTGTTGTTTAGCCTTAAGGGCTGTGACTGTGTGGCACACTGACTTTGTGAACTATGTGATACGTGGGTATTGTTGTGGGGTAGCAGTTGCTTGGATGTCTGCTTTGGAGGTCTCTCTTGCTTGGGCAGATTTTTATTTAGAGCCTCCAAGTATGTTTTTGTGTGTTTATGTGTTTGGTTTGCTGTTGCGATAGGGCTATGTGAGACTGGATTTGTTGTGTGTGTGATTACCTTCTCCTCCAGACTGACCGTGCCAGTACTATGTTGAGAGAGCTCAACCTCCAGTTTGGCTATATAGTTGCATCTCTCGCATATATTTGAGCTTGTTGGGAAGAGGAGAGAGTGGTCTGTGTACATAAGGCAGTTGTAACATTGCCTCAAGATTCCCATATTCACCAGCTGGACTGGAGAGTAAACCTGAAACTGACTTTTGGCCATGCCAGAATAGTATAAGGAATTACTTTTTGACTTGATCAAAAAGGACCAATAGGGAGCCAAGTAGGGAGTATAAGAGGGTGTAGTGCTTTTAGTTTATTAGTGCTTACTTATAAGACACTTATCCTAGCTACTGCTGGGTTTTAGAAGGAAAATAGAGTGCTTACTTTGAGATTTGGAACAGTTCTAAGGGAAAAAGTGAAGAGCAGACTTTGTGGAGCTGGGAATAGTTTAAACCTGATTAAGCGGCGCTGCCCGATGCTGCGCTATGTGCAAAAACGCGCAAAAGAGGGTTTTAAGAGAGGGGGATCAAGGAGTTTGGAATTGACCCAAAATGGCCAATAAAACTACAGTTTCTAGGCAGTAACCACTCCCACAGGGGCAGGCAGGCTGTTCAGTGTTTACCACTGCCACTGATGAACACAGAGACTTCCCTTTAGCCCAAGCAAGCAATGGCCTCCAAGAAACTTACAAACATTTCAGAACAACAAATGTGTAACTGAACTTTTTTTAAATTTCAGAAAGTGGGGAAAAAAGCAAGATTTTTTTTTTTTTTTTTTTTGATAGCAGAGATAGTTAAGTAGCAACAAGTTAGAACAGTGCAATAAATGACCCCACACTTGAGTGCTAGGCCAGAGACAGGTAAAATGCAAGTTTTAAGAAAATAACGATTTTAAAATAAGTGCAACACAGGAAATGCAGTAAACAGGCTCTAGACGTGTTCTAAATACAGTTTCTAATACAGATATCAAGTTTAGCAAGCTGGAAAACGCCAGAAAGTAGGCAGCAATGCAGAAATCTTAACAAATCTGAAGAAAAATACTTAAAATCTCAAAAGTGGCTTCTTTCTTCTCTCAGCGTTTTCTCCTCTTGGTGGGTGCTTCACCAACAGCCAACAAGTCTGAAAAGACACCAAAACCACGAGGCAATCGGGTAGTCAAAGTACCGGACCTTCGACTATGTGATATAGACCCAAATGTAACTAATGTGTTTGACTTGAACTTAGTATAATGCAATGTAAGCAAATGGAGCTTTTTTCCCGGGCCTCTGGTGAAAATTGGTGTTACCCAGTCAGACTTTCCCGATAAACAAAGGCAAATAAGTAAATGTATATGTCTTGTTGGGGAGTGACAGAATGGTGGTCATGTTTTGGTGAGAGTATATTAAACCTGCCGATGTTTTTGAAAGTGGCAATGCTCACTGTACTATTAAATTTGGCAGTCTACACTTTTGGGATATCCTGCCATTTAATTAGCTCTTGGCTAGGCAGTTTTCCAAAGCATTTCCCCTTCCTAGTGCCTCTTCTGACATCTTGTTTCAAATACCAGGATGTTGGTAGTACGAAGGTTGCATCTGGCTGATGCCATCTAATCTTTGTTGTCATGCCTTTGTTTGCAAAGTGTTACTGCGTATAGTCTGCTGGTAGTTATTTACATCAACTAATTGAAGATTTTTACCCCAAAGTAAATGGTTTTCAGTAGTTTTTCTTGCATGTAGAGTTTTACATATTTGAGTCTGATTCTAGTTTAGTGGAAACTTCTACAAAAGTTAGTAACCATTTAACTTGAGGTAAACGAATTCCACATAGAGGCTTTCATTCGAAGTGCCTTTTTTGATTCATACTGAAACAAAACATAGGCTTCTGTCCCCACTGCATGTAATTTACCCTGAAGGCAATCTGTATCTACTACTGTTCTCTCTTTCTCTGTACCCTCTCACTACCTCTAAGGAGTTCACTGCCAGAACAGTGGGTTCAAGCCTGATTCAGTGCCACAGTGACTTTGTCTAAGGCCTCTAGGAGGTTAACTCCTGAAAAGAAGCACCAAAAAGGGGCGAAGAGAAAGGAATCCAAGGATGTCCCAGACTACTACAGATTTCCTAGGTCTGGAGATCCTGTAAGACAAGCGAGAGGCATTGCAACAACCCCCAACTACCAAGTCTGTTGTGGCTGAGGCCTCTGGTGCATTCATTCAACAGGTGCCCATGCTTTTATCTCTGACATGTCCTCCTAGACTGAAATGTTGTAGATTCCTTCATCTGCTGAAGGATCAGTGGTCACCAAGGTCCACTTTTTGGTTATTGAAGTGGAAGGGTAGGATCCATTGGATTTTTTTAAGGGAAGAATTTCTCAGAGCTTATTATGAAGTTCATGGTCAGCCACCTGAGGTCTCAAAGGCAGTCCCCCTAGCAGAGTTGGCGCAGAGCACTGAATCCTAAATAAGTGCAGCACAGCTGACATTGGTTCAGTTAGTCAACTTAAATGTCTTATCTAAATTAAAGTGATGTAAACCAAACATGCCATCAGTGTCATGAGTCCCTTCCAAAAAGAGGAAGGTAGATATTCCCTGAAGTGGATCTGAGAGTTATGAGCTTGCATATGGAAGGTAGATAATCCCTGAAGTGGATCTTACCTCTTCAGGTTCTGAGAGTTATGAGCCTGCATATGTAAGTAGAGTCCTGTCATCTAAAGACTTTGAGTCAGACACCATCTTCTACCTCTCCACTAGAGATAGACTTCTTTGGGGAGACTCTCACACGAAATGAAAGAATCCTTTCAGTGGGACTCTTGAGTACTCAGAAAATTAGCAAGGCTCTAGGACTTTTGTGGAACTTCATGACGCTAGGCCTCCTGCTGTCCTTCCAGTGCTAGACGTCCTGTAGCATGTTTTTAAAAATGCATCTTTGGAGCTGGCGTTCCTTCCCTCCACTTCTAGGAAGCCAGACAGTTTCTACAGGGCAAAGGTTCCTGTAGGTAATGCAAGAATCCTTTAGCTGATCCAGATTTAGTGTCCCTGGATCCTAACAAAATACTAGTGTTACATCCTAAAGGAGACAGAGTAGAGGTGTGGATAAGTTTGTGCAAAAGGTGTATGCTTTGCTACCCTGGGATTCAGGGTTTTGAACTGCCAGTCCCACATGTACACATTTCTAGAGCTCACAAATAAGTGGCGTGTATTAGAGGTAGACCAGTTTGCTGATGTTCTTCATTCCACATTGCTGCAGTCCTAACTATTGGGTAGTCCGCTGTCCAGTCGGCTTGAATACCAAAGTATATGGCTGACGTCGGTCAGGGCGCATTAGACTGACGTCAGTACGTCAGGGTACTAATGCGCATGACCGACGTCATATCCTCAGTCTTTTTTGCCGCATGGTCCGATGCAGAAGCAATTTTGCGAGTGCAGGTTGGCGTTCTGAAAGTTTCTGAAGTCAGAGTTTCAGACCGAATCAAAGTTGGCTAAGTACCCCGTTGGGGAATATTTTGTTTTTTTCTTGCCTCAGTATTTAACCGGATGTCAGAAAAAGTGAATAACTGTATTTCTTGTGGGAAACAGATACCTCATAGGGATTACCATACTTTGTGTATACCTTGTTTAGGGCCTGAGCACGACGTTGTTGGATGCCGCTCTTGTGCTAGATTTAACAAACGCACTATTAAGAGAAGGTTAGACTGTGCCAGGTTAGTGTTTGGGAAGCGTTGTAATTATAAAATGCCGTCGGATGCTCCGGCCGGCTTCGCTAAAAACGCAAAGATAAAGCAGCAAAGCCTAGGGTGGAGGAACCGACAGTCCCGGACGTCGGTTCTTTGGAAGGCTCAGTGGAGCCGGAGGTTTTGCCAGGTGTCTCTTTGGAGTCTCAGGAAGAGACTTTACTGTTACAGGATGTATCCTCTCAGGAAGTAGGCCAGGCTGAGGGGCTTCTCAGGTGGCTGTTCTTCCCTCTCTTCCTAAGGTGGTTAGAGCCTCTCCTTCAGTTTCCAAGGCTTCTTTGAGGGGCAGGCCAAGTTTAGCTTCTGTGGGGTTTCTCCTAGTACTTCAGGATCTTTGCCTAAGAAACATATGCTTAAAATGGCAGAGGATTTGATTACTATGATTAGGGGTTCTATGCCCCCTCCTGATAAGAGGCCTAGGGTGGAACCTGAGTTTGAGAGTTTTGAGCACTGCTCGGAGGCTTGAGTCTTGACTGAAGACTTGCAGGAGTGTACCCTCCTTATTCTGATTCTGATGTGGATGATTCTACTCCTTCTGCTTCTCCTCCTGAGGATTTTTCATTTTCAGAGACTCTGCATTCCATGAGGGAGCATTTTAAATGGGAAGGTCAAGATTTCTCTGATTCCAGGAAAAGGCTTAGGGAATTCTTGTTTTTACCCCAGCATAGGCCTTTAGCTATACCTCCTGTTTTGAATGTGGTGGAAGATGTGTTTGCAGAGGCTTC
The DNA here is from genome assembly GCF_019279795.1 of Protopterus annectens. NCBI lineage: Eukaryota > Metazoa > Chordata > Ceratodontiformes > Protopteridae > Protopterus > Protopterus annectens. The sequence goes on along the minus strand of NC_056733.1, from coordinate 927,130,550 downwards.
CTTGAATCCTGATTCTTTGCCTCCTGCCCCAGTTAAACCGGATAGGTATTATAGGGTGCCTGAAGCTCATAAGTATCTTTTTAAGAGTCCTAGGGCAGACCCAGAAACTGTCTCTCAGGGGCCTAAAGGTGTGAAGGCCTCAGTTGTTAAAAATCCTGTCCCTCCTGATAAAGAGGCAAGGGCTTTGGATAGATGGGGAAAGAAAGTGTATACTTCTTCCACTTTAGCCATGAGGGCGTTGAATTGTCAGTTTCACATGTTAAAATATCAGAATTATCTTCTTTCACAGTTGAAATCTAAGGTGGATGCTCTGGCTGAAGGTATTGAGTGTAAAGAGTTGCAGGATTTAGTTCATGTGTCTGAACAGGTAGGTAAACATTCCTTGCAGTGTGGTTTTGATGCTGTGCAGGCCTCCTCCAGGGTGGCTGCCACTGGTTCTGTTCTTCGTAGGCACGCCTGGCTGAGAGATCAGAATTTAGCTGAGCATGTTAAGACAAGGATTTTGGATGCTCCTTTACAGTCTGATGTGTTGTTTGGTTCGCCTGTGGAAGCAGTTTTGAAGAAAATGGAGGACAAGGCTAAGTCTATGCAAACTGTTAAAGATTTTTGCAGGTGCAGCCTCCAAGTTTAGTAGAAATTGGCCTACTAAGGGATGGACTTATCCTGCTTATGATTCCCAGTCTAGGGGTAGGTCTAGACGTGGTAGGGGCAGAGCTCAGGGTTCTTTTAGGCCTAGGACAGGGAGTTCCCCTGCTCAGACTTCTGGTGAGGGCAGGGGTCAGTCCTTTCGTAAGCAGACCCAATGACCTACCTTTTCAGCTGCCTGTACATTCTCGCCTGGCAGCACCTTTGGGAGGAAGGCTGTCTCTTTTCAAAGAAAATTGGGATTTAATTACCCAAGACAGATGGGTTCTGGATATTATTCACCACGGTTACAGGTTTTATTTCCATACCTTGCCTCCTTTCAAAGGCATGCCAGACATTCCTCCTCTTCAAAGGACAGAGGCTCACAAGCAAATTTCTCTGTTGCTCCAAATAGGGGCCATTCAATCAGTTCCTGTGCCGGAAAGGGGCCTAGGATTTTATTCTCGCCTGTTCCTAGTACCAAAGAAGGGGAACACGTGGAGACCAATTCTGGATTTATCTATCCTCAACACTTATCTGGACATTCCCAAGTTCAAAATGTTGACGTTACAACAGCTTTTACCTCTGCTGGGCAAAGATCACTGGATGGTAACTTTAGATCTCAAGGAAGCTTACCTTCATGTGCCAATCAGACTAAGTTGCAGGAAGTATCTGCGTTTTCGAGCTGGGAATTCTCATTATCAGTTCTCTGCATTGCCCTTTGGCTTATCTACTGAGAGTATTCACAAAGGTTCTGGCTCCAGTGATAGCTTACTTCAGGCTAAAAGGAATCCAAATCTATCCTTACTTGGACGACTGCCTGATTCTGGCTCAAGAAAAGAAGATCTTCTACAGCATCTGGAATATGTCATAGCAGTGCTAAGATGCCTAGGGTATTCTGTGAACGAAATAAAGTCCAGTCTAGTACCCTCTCAAGACATGTGCTTTCTGGGTGTGAGACTGAATACAGCAGCCCAGATGGCCTTTTAACCCCGGACAAACAAAAGAATCTTTCCAGTTACTTCCATCATCTATCTCTTCAGTCCGGGCTGACTGCAAGGACAGTCCTTCAAGCCTTAGGGTTCATGGCATCTTGTATTCTGGTGCTTCCCAATGCCAAACTGCATATGAGGAAGCTACAATGGTATCTCAAAAATCTGTGGACACAGCACTGCCAGGATTTGGACACTGTCATTCAAATAATACCTTGCATTCAAAAGGAATTTTTGTGGTGGGCTCAGGAATGTCACCTAAACAAGGGACTCTCTGTGACCCGGCCAGAGGCAAGTCAGATTCTAACGACAGATGCCTCAGATGTTGCTTGGGGAGCTCATCTAAATGGAAAGTGGATACAAGACAAGTGGCCTGCCAGACTACAGCATCTACATATCAACATGAAAGAGATGTTAGCAGTTCAGTTTGCATTAATTGCTTTCAAGGAGTTACTTCTTCCAGGGCAGGTGTTGATTCTAACAGACAACACAACTGTCATGTGGTACATCAACAAACAAGGGGGAACACATTCTTACCCATTGTGCAGACAAGCAATGATTTTATGGGAGACTGCGCTCAGTCTGCAACTAACTCTTCAGGCAAGGTTTCTGCTGGGAGCACAGAACTCCTTAGCAGATGTATTAAGCAGACAAATCATGGATCCCCACGGTGGAAACTGGATCTTCATGTATTTCAAACATTGACAGTGTCATGGGGAACTCCAGACATAGATCTGTTCGCTTCTCCACTAAACCACCAGCTGCCAAAGTTTTGCACGAAAGGATTTCATCACACAGCTTGGAAAGTGGATGCTCTTTCTTTCAGTTGGAAAAATCTTCATGTGTATGCCTTTCCACCTCTGCCTCTTCTTCCAAAGGTGCTTCTAAAGGTCAGACAAGACAAGCCAAGGATGATTTTAATAGCTCCAGATTGGCCTCGGCAGCACTGGTACCCATTACTGAGGAGTCTGGTAAGGAAGCCTCCATGGCCTTTACCCTTGATTCCACACCTGTTGTCTCAGAGGGACGGTCATCTGCTCAATGTCAAGCTTCACTCTCTACATCTAACAGCCTGGCATATTCTGTTTTGAAAGACAGCAGGTCTCAGCTTCCTCAACAAGTTTTAAATGTGATTATGGAAGCCAGAAGACCTAGTACAAGGAAAGTGTACGCAGAAAAATGGAAGAGATTTTTGTTTTGGAGTGCAGCAAACAATTTGGAGATTACTGAGCCAAATTTGAGTGTGGCTCTTCAATATCTTACTGAGTTACTGGACAAAGGTTTGTCTTTCTCTTCCATTAAGATTCATGCTGCAGCAATTTCAGCTCACTATATGATTGTGACCCACCATTGTTTTCGCATCCTTTGTTCAAGCAATTTCTTAGAGGGGCAAAGAATATAAGACCCCCACGTAGAGCTCCTACTCCTGCTTGGGATCTCAATTTTGTGTTGGAGAAACTTACTCTACAACCTTTTGAGCCTGCGGCTACTGCTGAATTGAAATACTTGTCATGGAAGACTGCTTTTTTGTTGGCCATTACTTCTGCAAGAAGGGTTTCTGAGTTGCAGGCCCTTATGGCAGTGGAGCCTTTTTTGATTTTTCATAAGGATAGGGTATCTTTACGTACTAATCCTTCCTTTATGCCTAAGGTGGTTTCTAGTGTGGCTTTAAACCAAACTATTCATTTGCCTACCTTTTATGCAGATCCCCAAAATAAAGGGGAAAAGATTTTGCACACTTTAGATGTACACAGGCTATTGCGTTATTATTTGAGCAGGACTAAGGATTTTAGGCAGTCTCAGCAGTTGTTTGTTTCTTTTGCTTTGACTTCAAAGGGCAAGCCTGTGTCAAAACAAACTATTTCTAGGTGGATTGGGTGTTGCATTACATTTTGTTATTCCCATCATGGCAAGGAGATTCCAGCTGGGATTAGGCCTCATTCCACTAGGGCTACTGCCACTTCCACAGCATTTCTAAGGGGGTGGCAACTAAGGATATTTTGGAGGCAGCTACTTGGAGTTCAGTGCATACTTTCTCTAAGCATTATCACCTTCCTCTCTACTCTAAGTCTAGGGCTGGTTTTGCCACAGCTATTTTGCAAGGCATGTTGGCAGTTCCTGCTTCCTTATGATTTGCCAGCCTCCCTTACCTCTGCTTTGGGATTCTACCCAATAGTTAGGACTGCAGCAATGTGGAATGAAGAACATAGTATAGTTTTGTACCTACCATAAATGTAGATGTTCGAGGATCCACATTGCTGCAGTCCAATTTACCCTCCCTTCTCCGCTCTGTGTTTAGGGGTGGTTGTGTAGTTGAGGTTATATTCTGCTAATTGTGTATATATTGTATATATATTTTTTGGTGCAGGTATTTTGGGAGTTTTTGTTTTTGGCCTTATCTTTTCAGGGTCTTCTGACATCTGGGGCAAGAAAAGACTGAGGATATGACGTCGGTCATGCGCATTAGTACCCTGACGTACTGACGTCAGTCTAATGCGCCCTGACCGACGTCAGCCATATACTTTGGTATTCGGGCCGACTGGACAGCGGACTACCCAATAGTTAGGACTGCAGCAATGTGGATCCTCGAACATCTACATTTATGGTAGGTACAAAACTGTACTTTTCTCATCTGAACAGGCAGCCGAGACCATTTTGTTCAAGGATAGCAACTCTTAGTCTGGATGACAGATGCCATCTCCATGATTTGGACAGTTCTGTTTCCCGTATGCTTTTCGTCCCATACTTTTAATCCCCATCAGCTTTATGCCCTGCCCATTGTTTTCAGTGGCAGAGCCACCTTTACTGGGCACTTTTCAGAACTGCAAACATTAAAGAGCAGGGAACCCTTAGTGTTTTGGGAGGACAGCATTAGCCCTGCATACCAACCCTACTTTTTTATGCCTAAAGTGGTTACAGAAAAGAGCCTGAACCAAATGATTTACCTACCATTTTTCCCCAGGCTACAGAACACAGGCGAGTGTGTCCTTCATTCCCTAGAAGTGCACAGACAGCTGAGATTCTATTGTCATAAGACAAAATAATTTAGAAAAAGTGATCAGTGATTTGTCTGCTTTGCAAAAGAGACGAATGAAAGCCTTTAAACAAGCAGATACTGTTCATGGGATTGGGGAGGTGTATGGCTTTGTTACTAACACCATCGAAAACTGGTATCAGAGTACACAAGAGAGCACACTACCAGAGCTACAGCTGTCTCCACAGCATTCCTTAAGGGAGATTCCACTCAAGCTATTTTAAAAGCCTCTGTTTGGCCCTCTGTCAACACTTTGTAAAAAAAAACAATGCAACCTAGAGACTGCATCCAGAGCAAGATTTGCAAGGACAGTTCTGCAAGTAATATGAACCACAGCAACCTCTGTTTGTATCAGAGCTGAGCAGTATGTAAATGTGTGGTGGGTTCCTTGTTGGTATAGTGGTAAGTATCCCTGCCTATCACACTAGAGACCAGGGTTTGATTCCCTGAAAGGGAGTAGGTGCATCTTTCAAGAAACTTAGAGGCCTTATAAAGTCCAACAGGGCCTATTACAAGGTCAGAAAAGCGTCACACACCAAGAACAATCACAAGGCCTTCTTAGCTATGTCAGGAACTTTAAAGGTGACACTCACCAGTGTGCAGAACTGGTGGTAAATGGCACACACCCTTCACTATCCAGGGTGGCATAACAAATCAACTGGCTAAGAAATTTTGTTCTAACTTCACACCCCACTACCCCCTGTGAAATCCCTTGCAGCATATCCTCCAGCTGTCAATAAGGGAGCAGGTCTTGGTGGCATTCGCTAAGGCCAAAAACATTTCATCTGAAGTTGTTAATCTTCTTCTTATTCATCACTGATGGGTTCCATTCCGAGCCCTAGGAACCGAGTCAGCCTTATACCAAGCTTGCATGCACCAAAAACTCTCGAGCTAAGCTGCTACCCACAATGCCCTTCACTCAGTTACCTCAGATCTCGTTTGCCACACAGCAGTATAGTAGCGTTTCACCGAGCTCTTTATCTTTCTAAATTTACAAGTTTTTGTGGAATTTTTTTCCTTTTACTTACTAGTTCTTTGGTATCTTTCTACACTCAGCTCTACCCACAGGTATCCCTTTCGTACCGTTGTTGGTATTGGCCCTTCTACCCTTGTGGTATCCCAATACCATTGTTGGTATTTCCTCTTTTCTTCACTCTTTCCTTTTTTGTGTGAGTGTTCGCTATTATGTGTGAGAAGGGAACCACTGGGTTTAAACACTGCTCTTCTTGCAGTGGTAAACTTCTGAATAGCGATCTTCATGAAGAGTGTGTGTACTGTTTGGGGGTTCCGCATTTGTCGGCGAAACCTTTATGTGATATTTGTGCCAGCTTCAGTCAGGGGATGCTGAATGAGCGACGTAATAAATTGATCCTGATGGGCATGCTTTCTTCACCTTTTTCGGAGGCTGTTTCTGTGATGGAGGTCTCATCCCCCTCCTTCTGTGGACAAGAAATGTCCTCGCTCGAATCTCTCTTCACCGGCTGGTGACAGGGGTAAAAGCCACAAGCACAAGGCCCATAAGTCTTCCTCCGAGCACCGTACTGCATTCTCGGTTCCAACCACCTCGGCTCCAAATTCGGCTCCAGTGATGCATACTGAGGTCGCCTCGTCTGCGCCTGCCCCGACGACTGTGGCGCCAACTACAACCTCTGTTCCGACCAGTTTGTCTGCCTCTATCATGGCACCAACGTTGCCCATCTCCAGTTCAGATGTTGGTTCCGATAACTTTGGAGCCATTCTTGACCCCCACCCCAGTTGTGACTTCAGCTCCGAGCCCGTTCTCCAACCATTCCTTTGTTGCTGGTTTCTAAGCTGGAATTGTCTGTGCCGTTCTGTGATACACCACGGACCCAGTACTCGTCTGTGGACCCGTTTGCCCCTTTTTGTACCAGCCTGATTCCCCCTCAGGGGTATCGGTAAGATCCACCAGGAGCCTTTCAGAATTGGGTGTGGTGCACCTTTTTGACCAGCTGCTGATCGCCAGGGGAATTTCAAATTTTCCTAGACCCCATCCCACTCTGGGCTTTGGGCCTATTACACCGGCGACCCCTACATATTTTCCTCCCTTAGATCCCTCGGTTCTAAGGCTCATATATCCGACGTTTTTGAGAGGACCCCCTTCCTCGTCACCGACAACGACAGTGTCTGAGGCTCCGAGGCCTCTTTGGGTACCTGTTCCGTCGGAACCCACCCTTCCTCAAGCCCATGCTTGGGGGGTGGAACCTCCAGTTTCGGTCACGGTTCCAACTGTGTTGTCGGTTCCGTCTTCGGGTCTGAGGGTGACTACCACCCCAAGTTTTCTTGAGGCTCTGTCCACTGGGGCGGACCGTGCAGAGTGGGGTGTGACTCTAGTTCCGATATTGTCTTCTTCGGATCCGGGCTCCCATTACTCTTCGGGCAGGCCCACTTTCCGGATGATGGAGAGGGTGCTTGCTTCTAGAAATCCTCCTATGTTGGTCATCCCTCCAGTTTCTTCTGAGTCACAGCTGTCAAATGCCACCCCCCCCCCAGGACTCTGAGACCGCAAGGCCCGGGAAACCCCTGTCCAGGGTATTTCCCTTTGAGTCTTCTTCAGATGCTCCCACCAAAGAACCCCCTCGGAAACAGGCATGTAAGAGGAAGCGCATGGACTCCCCAGAGGAGTCCCTCACGGAAGATAGGGACTACGATGATGAAGGATCCCTGCGGTCACCCCTTGACGATGTCTCCTTTGGAGACATCCTGGAAATCTTGAAACAGAGGGGTGACTAGAAGCCCTCCAGTCCTTCCTCAGAGGAATCCATATTCCTGCAGGCCTTTCGCTCTTGGCCCTCTACTTCTTGGGTGATTCCCCCTGCCAATGAGTTGGTTAAGCTCATTGTGCAGCGGGCGTGGAAGAACCCGGACACCTTTGAGGCCATCCCCAGGAGATCAGACAAGGTACTCTCCCCTACAGAGGATCAACCCCATTGGTCTAGAGGTTTGCCAGTGGATGCTGTGGTGGTGGCGGCAGCCACAAAAAAGGACCTTGCTGAAGATAGTCCTGCTGTCCACCCACCCAACAGAGAGTCCCTGGCGATGAACAGGTTAGGGAAGCGAGATTGCATCAGTGACCTTTGCAGTCATGTCTCTGAACTTTTTGGTACATTTTACGAGGCTCCAGAGAGATCTTCTCTCCGAACTCTCCGGGATTGTCGTGGGCCAGGTTTTGGATGGAGCACGTGATAAAGTTGCTTCCCAACTTGCCACCCTAGAGTCAATATCCAATTTGTCCATGAGGTTGCTGTCCCACGCAACCGAAGGAACGGCTAGAGCTGCGGTTGCAGGTGTAGTCATGAGACGCCATGCCTGGATGTGCATTTGTGACTTCGCGGACTCCTTCAAGTCTTCCTTTTTAAATGCCCCTATTAAATGCCCCTATCAAACCATCAGCTCTGTTCGGTGCTAAGGTGAAGGATACATTAGCCAAGTGCGAGCAGGATGGGAAGACCTTGTCTGCTGTGGGCCTACGCTTTTCCAAACCTTAGCGTTCCTTCTCCAGGAACCAGAGGAGTGGGAAGATGTGGCACAAGAAGTCTCAAGGTCCTTTCCGTGACGCACATGGTGAGGACTCCTCCTCCAGAGGCAGAGGGGGTTCCAATAATGGAAGACGCCCCTTTCGGGGCAGAGGGGAGCCCCTGGAACCAGGGCTCCAGAGATTTCTTCTCGGGTAGACCATATCAGCACTCCTGAAGTGCTGCATAATTGCTTTCCTCTGGAAACAGTTGGGGCACGTTTTTCTCTGCACCAGGCTGTCTGGCTCTCTATTACAAACTATCAGTGGGTGCAGAGAATCATTACTAGTGGCTACCACATTCCCCTAATATCTTATCCAAGACCTCTGAAATCCCTTCCCGATGTTCCATCCAGTCAAAGGGAGGAGGCAGCTTCCGAAATACGAAAGCTGTGTCAAAAGCAAGTCATCCAACAGGTTGCGCCAGACCAGTGCGGATCAGGGTTCTACTCAAGATTCTTTTTGGTGCCAAAGAAGACAGGGGACTGGAGGCCCAATGTTCATCGTGTTTCACTGTTGCAGTCATTACACTTGGGTTATCCTGCTGGCAGGTGACCTGCAGTCGGCCCGAGTTCCAAAGTCTTGGTCCGGCGTCGGTTGCTGTCGCCTCTTCCCTGATGTCAGTGCGCCAGGGGTATAAAAGTTGCAACCGACGCCATTTTCTCCAGTCTTTCTTGCCGCGTGGTGCCCGAAGCTAAAGCAGTTCGCAAGTGCCGGTCGGCCGAGACTGAGATTTTCAAAATTGAGTTTCAGAACCGAAGTCTTCAATAAAGCTAAGTACTTTGTTGTGGAAACTTTTTCTTGCTCCAGACCGATGTCAGTAAAAGTTAATAATTGTATTTCTTGTGGGAAGCCAATACCTCATAAGGACTTTCACTTTTACTGTATTCCTTGCCTAGTCCCTGACCACAACGTTACTAGTTGTCGGTTTTGTGCTAGATTCAATAAACGCAGTATTAAACGTCGGTTTGATTTTGCTGTACATTATTTTGGCCGAAGGTTTAATTACATAATGCTGTCGGAACAACCGACGACCGGAATTTATAAAAAAACGCAGAGGCAAAGAAAAGGACAGGCATCTGAGGTCGAAAACCGACGACGAACCTCTTCTAGGCCAGTCGCCGGTTCTCAGTGAGGTGCTTTCACAGCCCCTGACACCCGCTACCTCAGAGCCATAGGTCGTAACCGACAGCCACGTGGAGACACTGAGGCCTGTGGAAACTCAAGGTATTGGGCCTATGGAAACTATACCCTCAGATGGGTCTGGAGCCGCTGAGCAGGCATCGGCTTCTGAGGGTGTTTTCAGACCTTCACAGCTTACAATTAAGCCCACTACAGCAGCAAAGGCAAAGTCAAAAACACCATTAAAGACAAGGAAACAAGTACAGCATTCTCCAGAACAGTCATCCATGCCAAAGAAACAGATGCTTAAAATGGCCCAAGGAAACAAGTACAGCATTCTCCAGAACAGTCATCCATGCCAAAGAAACAGATGGTTAAAATGGCCCAAGGAAACAAGTACAGCATTCTCCAGAACAGTCATCCATGCCAAAGAAACAGATGCTTAAAATGGCCCAAGGAAACAAGTACAGCATTCTCCTGAACAGTCATCCATGCCAAAGAAACAGATGCTTAAAATGGCCCAAGGAAACAAGTACAGCATTCTCCAGAACAGTCATCCATGCCAAAGAAACAGATGCTTAAAATGACCGAAGACCTAATTACTTTAATCAGGGGTTTCCATCCCCCTCCTGACAAAAGGCCTAGGCAAGACACTGATTATGATTCCTCTGACCAGGTTTCCATTTCCTCTGATTCCTCTTCTGATCAGGGATATTCTCTCCCTCCCTATGAGGACTCTGATGCAGAAGAGTCCATACCTTCAGCCTCTCCGCCTGAGGATTATTCTTTTGGGGAAACCCTGCACACCATGAGGGAACATTTTCATTGGGAGAGCCAGGATTATTCAGAGTCCAAGAAAAGGCTCAGAGACTTCCTTTTATTGCCTCAGCACAGGCCCCTGGCTATCCCCCCTGTGCTTGATGTTGTTGTTGATGTTTTTTTCTGAATCCAATCTGTCTCCTGATTCTTTACCCCCTGCACCAGTCAAGCCAGACAGGTACTATAGGGTCCCTGACTCTCATACCCCACGCAACCGAAGGAGCGGCTAGAGCTGCGGTTGCAGGTGTAGTCATGAGATGCTATGCCTGGATGTGCATTTGTGACCTCCCGGACTCCTTCAAGTCTTCCTTTTTAAATGCCCCTATCAAACCATCAGCTCTGTTCAGTGCTAAGGTGAAGGATACATTAGCCAGGTGCAAGCAGGATGGGAAGACCTTGTCTGCCGTGGGTCTCCACTTTTCCAAACCTCAGCGTTCCTTCTCCAGGAACCAGAGGAGTGGGAAGATGCAGCACAAGAAGTCTCAAGGGTCCTTTCCATGACGCACGTGGTGAGGACTCCCCCAGAGGTAGAGGGGGATCCAATAATGGAATATGCCTCTTTCAGGGCAGAGGGGGTCCCCGGAACCAGGACTCCAGAGATTTATTCTCGGGTAGACCGTATCAGCGCTCCTGAAGTGCTGCATAATTGCTTTCCTCTGGAAACAGTTGGGGCGCATTTTTCTCTGCACCAAGCTGCCTGGCTCTCTATTACAAACTATCAGTGGGTGCATAGAATCATTACCAATGGTTACCATATTCCCCTAATATCTTATCCAAGACTTCTGAAATCCCTTCCCGATGTTTCATCCAGTCAAAGGGAGGAGGCAGCTTCTGAAATACGAAAGCTGTGTCAAAAGCGAGTCATCCAACAGGTTGCACCAGACCAGTGCGGATCAGGGTTCTACTCAAGATTCTTTTTGGTGTCAAAGAAGACAGGGGACTGGAGGCCCATTTTGGATCTCAGCCAAGTAAACAAATCAGTAGTTCAGACCAAGTTTCGCATGGTCACGATTCAATCCTTCCTCCCCTTTCTGCTGGAGGGTGTGTGGATGTGCTCATTAGATCTCCGGGATGCATATTACCATATCAAGATGGAGAAGTGCTCCAGGAGCCTCCTTCGCTTCCAGTTGGGAGCCAATCACTATCAGTTCAAAGCCCTGCCTTTCGGTCTCTCGACAGCCCCCAGAGTGTTCATGAAATACCTAGCAGTGGCAACAGCTCATCTGAGACTTCAGGGATTCCAAGTGTTTCTGTATCTAGACGATTGGTTCCTCTCCGTCCCCACTAGTCAGGGCCCTCCGCTACACCCTAGTTCTGTTGGAGTCGCTGGGCATCACCATTCACTGGGAGAAATCCAACCTTCAGCCCTCACAACAATTGGAATTCATAGGGGCAATATTCAACACCCAGTCAAGTCTGATCTCTCTTCCTCTTCACAGGCTTCAGAGATTAAAAGCACAAGTTCAAGTGATACTCTGTCGAAGAAAGGTGTCTGCAAGGGAAGTTCTCCAGGCTCTGGGGTCCATGGCTGCAGCCATCCCTGTTGTTCCCCTAGCCAGATTGCACATGAGATTACTACAATGGCTCCTTCAGGCCCAGTGGATATCCAGTCTTCACCACCCCCCTGAGCTCACAGATTTTCATCACCAACACTTGCAAACAAGATCTCCTCTGGTGGATGAGTGCAGACGAAAATCTTTGGTGTCGCCCCTTCCAGGCTCCCCAGCCCAGCGCCACGGTGACCACAGATGCTTCCCTGATGGGGTGGGAGGGGGGCCACTTCCAGGGAAAGTGAGTCCAAGGCACGTGGTCCAACGTAGAGGTCAACTTGTATATCAATGTCCTGGAGTTAAGAGCGGTGCTATTGGCGTTGCAAGCTTTCCATCCACTTCTTCTGTCCAGAATGATTGCTATCCAGTCGGACAACATGTCCGTGGTCTGGTATATAAACAGGGAGGGACCAAATCCTACCCCCTGTGTCACGAAGCCATGAGAATCTGGCAGTGGGCGATAGCTTCCAACCGCTTTGTGATCGCAACACATATCCTGGGGAGCTCCAACGTGATTGCGGACAGGCTAAGCAGATGCATCCTTTGTCCTCACAAGTGGTCTCTCAGTCCGAGTGTGGCGGCAGAAATTTTTAGCCGTTGGGGCCAGCCATGCTGCTACCTTTTCACCTCCCCCTCAAACACAAAATGCAGCAGCTACTTTACCCTCTTTCCCCCTCACGGGGAGTCACCGAGAGACACTTTGATTCACGATTGGTCCATGGGTCTCCTTTATGCTCATCTTCCGATTCCTCTGATCCCCCATGTTCTAAGAAAAGCTATTAGGTTGTGAAGCAAAGTGATCCTTATTGCCCCGTTCTGGCCTCGTCAAGTATGGTTTCCCTTCATCAGACCTCATCTACTACAACCTCCTTGGATCCCAGACACTCGTCGGGATCTCATATCTCACCCACAAGGGCGGACTCCCCCCAATCTGTCCACTCTCCAGCTGACGGCTTGGTTTCTCCACTTCTCTTAGTTGCCAGGCAGGAAACCCTCTCTTCATCCGTTCGTGATATTATCTTGGCCTCTCATAAACCATCCACCAGGAAACTTTACAGGGACAAATAGAAAAGATTCTCTATTTGGTCACATAATTGGAAGCTAGATCCATTCTTAGTCCCTGTAACCACTATTCTTCATTACCTGGCTGAACTGTTCGACAATGGGGCATCAACTTCCACTATTCGAGTCCATCTAGCAGCTGTTTCCAACTTCCATAATGGTTTAGATGGAATACCGCTTATTTCCTCTCGCCTTTAAAAGACTTTCCTCAAGGGTATTTTCCACAGCAGGCCTCCCATCAGGCAGCCGATGGAGGCATGGAATCTCTCCTGGGTTCTGCAGTCTCTTTCTCTGCTCCCTTTTGAGCCTGCTGCGACATGTGATCTAAAATTCCTGTCATGGAAATCCTTATTTCTGGTAGCTGTCACCTCAGCCAGTCGAATTTCTGAATTGCAAGCATTATGTATCAAGAGCCCTTATCTGATCTTTCATAAGGACAGAGTATCACTTCGTACTAACCCATCCTTTCTTCCCAAGGTGGTTTCTGACTTTTCGATTAACCATTGAGTCCATTGAGCTCCCTGTATTCTTCCCAAATTATTCAAACAAGGGAGAACACTGCCTACATTCCTTGGATGTTCATAGACAATTACATTTCTACCTGGACAGAACTAAATCCTTTTGCAAGTCGGACCAGCTTTTCATTTCCTTTGCGGGTCCCAGAATGGGAGGTGCAGTATCGAAAGTTACTTTATCTAAATGGCTCAGGGATTGCATTGCCTTCTCATATTCGCTTACGAATGAATCAAAGCCTGGCCAAATCAAAGCTCTGCAGCATCAGTTGCTTTCCACTCTAGGGCCTCCATGGATGACATTTGTGCAGCTGCCATTTTGGTTAAGCCCCATACCTTTATCAAGTATTACAAATTGGATCTGATCTCCAGGGGAAGAGCAGCATTTGGTTCAGTGGTTCTCAGGAATGTTCTTTCGTAAGGGCCACCCGGTTCTCCAAGTAGCTGGGGATTCTGTCCGATCAGTGATGAATAGGAAGAAGATTAACAACTTCAGGTAAAGACGTTATGTCTTACCATAACGTTCCATCTGAGTTGTTTTATCTTCCAGTCATCACACCCTCCCACCGCCCCCCTCCAAAGGTTCCTGGCAGATCTTCTGGGTCTTTGTGGTGTCTTAGGGTTTCTGAGCAGAGATGGCCTCTGACTTGTTTCTTCTGTATGTTGCATGCAAACTCGATCTGAGGTAGCTGAATGAAGGGCAGTGTGGATAGCGGCTTAGCTCGAGAGTTTTTGGTACACGCAAGCTTGGCATAAGGCCAACTCGGTTCCGAGGGCACTGAACCAAATCCATCAGTAATGACTGGAAGAAGATCAACAACTCAGATGGAACGTAGTCACAGCCCCAAAGACAAAAGTAGATAAAATTTCAATTTGCCCAATAGAAATCAGCAAATACATCCAAAATTAGATGAAAACTGTTCAGGAAGGCAACAGGATATCCAAACGCTTAAATATATGATGATTTAATAGAACAGAACGTAAGCGCTTTCACGGTATTACAATCCGCTTCTTCAGACGTGCATTCTAAAATACACTGAGCTCTCTTAAATACTTTAAAACACAAACAGCCAATGACCAAACTGAAACAATCAGTCAATTAATAAACAAATTCATATAAATTCAGTTCAGAGAAACCTCACAATATAATAGTTCGGTAGCAGATGACAAGAAATATTGTAGGGGATTATCCTACATATATCTACAAGAATAAGAAATGTATAAAACACCAGTTATGTTACCCACTCTCTAATAATGTGACAGATGCAATTGACACATTATGGCTGGGCATGAAAAGATGTGGGAGATGTGCACAATGTTCTTTTGTGGATGAGTCAAGATTCTTTAGGCATCCTGACACTGGTTATTTATGGGAGCTAAGAAATTCTAGTACCTGCACTACAAATATAGCATCCTGCATAGAATGTTACTCATTCTATGTAGGTAAAACTAATCGTACTTTGCGGGAATGCATTAGGGATCACGTTTATTGCACTACCAAAGGTTTTATTTATAGTGCTCTAGCCAAACATACATTACAACTTGGAGAGAAACATAAATTTCGTTTTCAGTTACTGCAGGTACACGACGTAAATATTAGGTTAGGTGATATAGTTAATATCATGGAAACCTTAGAAATTAAATGGATTTTAAGACTAGGTGCACATAGGGGACGGGGACTTAATGATGCTGTTCCCCTAAAACCTTTACTGAAATCCAGAAGGATTAAATAACTCATTACTTAGGTTTTTTTCTGCTGTTTTTATATATGTTACAATTATCTATATTATGCATTTATGCTAGATATATAGGTTTTAATTAATCAGCTGCTACTGAACTGTTATATTGTGAGGTTTCTCTGAACTGAATTTATATGAATTTATTTGTTTATTAATTGATTGATTGTTTCAGTTTAGTCATTGGCTGGCTGTTTGTGTTTTAAAGTATTTAAGAGAGCTCAGTGTATTTTAGAATGTACGTCTGAAGAAGCGGATTGTAATACCGTGAAAGCGCTTACGTTCTGTTCTATTAAATCATCATATATTTAAGTGTTTGGATATCCTGTTGCCTTCCTGAACAGTTTTCATCTAATTTTGGGTGTATTTGCTGATCTCAGATGTAACGTGATGGTAAGACATAACTACTTTTTCAGTGATCTCTAACATCTTCGGCTGCTTCTTAAATTGTCTAAAACAACACCTAGCAGGGCCCACTCCTGTTTGGCATTTACTTCTCAGAAGTAAAGGCTGATGTCAAATGTCTCTGGCTCACCACATTCCAAGATGACTATAAATTGGGAGCTGCTGCTATAGATTCACAGTATGACAGCAGAATCCTACAAGAGGGTCTAACACAAACACATGACTGATTCCAATGCCACAGATTAAAACTCAAGAGAAAGTGCTTTATAGTGCCCTTTAGCAAATTGTCTACCCAGGGTAATTACTCCATTGATAAAAGCAGTCCTAAGAGTTGACCCGATAGGTGTTTGGAAACATATGTGGGCAGTAATCTGGCCTTTGGTTAACACATAGTCAAAATAGTAAGAAAATCATTCACTGTTTCTCAGCTCATAAGCAAGGGTATCCAGGTTCAAGGACGTTATAGTACCACTCTACTCAGCCCTCATTAGAGCCATCATTTAGTACAGTGCTCCCTTTGGCACGTACCAAAGCAGGCACTTGCAGTGGTTGGAAAATCCTCAGAGGTTCCTCACAAGGAAAATCAAGGGTATAAAAATCCTGTGCTACACAGATCATGTTAAGATCCTGTCTCTGTACTCAGTGTCCTATAGGTTACTGAAGGGCAATCTGTGCCTAGCATATAAGACATCCTCAGATCAGCTCTGATGGATCTCTTGTACATCCTTAAAACAAGCAGCACCAGAAACACTAGATCCAAGGACCCAAACTTTGTGACATAAATAAATCATGCTGGAGAGACCAATGTGTCTCAGAGGATCCACACGCTGTAGAGTAAGCTCCCCATCAATGTGAGGTAGAGTTAATCCCAGACTCTGTTCAAAAGAAGCCTTGACCACTGGATGGGAAATCGCAAGTTCATCCTTGGGCTGGCCCCCATGTCTGTGATGGACAGACGTCGACAGTAAGTAAATTAATCCCCCGTCATAATCCTTGGCTACCTCTTTACTAACATACTCCACCATATAGCCATCCAAGGAACTCTGGAACAAAAATTCATTGGGTTGCACAGCTAGACTTGTAAAGACTCTGGTGGTCATTAGCCTAGTATAAACCTATGGTAATCTCCCCTACAGACCCCCCTTCACTCTTAGTGCTTGGGGAAACCTCCCTTAAAGTGAAGACTGCAACAGTGAATAATGTGATTAGCACTGTACAGTTGTGTTGGGAACTTATTGTAATTGTAGATATTTAAGTAGTTTCTCTGCCATTGTCCTTGTTCCCTACTGACTGCTATTTCCAGGCTGTGTCTCCTCGTTTTGGGATGGTAACCCTGTATATTCGTTTCCCCTTCTTTCTCTTGGTTCAGGCAGGCACCCTTATTTTGTGAGCACTTCTCCTTGCGGCTTCTGGATTTGGCACCCTAGAATGGGTCCAGCCAGTGTGGAATCATAACCTAGTCTGCTGTGCTCCAGTGGCAAGAGGAATATCTTACAGCTTTGGTGGAGCAAGAAGGATCCAAAGATAGTCTTAGCCAATGCATCATTGATGCTATTGATGTGCTGGCATTAAAAGCAGGGTGTTGGACAAGGTACTGAGGAGTGGAAGAGCTTTGCAAGCCTGGCTGGTGGCAGGCTAGCTGCATGGCAGGACATTCCAAACGTGAAAACTGCAACAGTAAAACTGCTCATACATTTGCAGTTGAGTTCAAAACACAGATGTACTGTCTTGGAGGTTTTTACTGGATGCACAGGCTTAGAAGTAAGACGTATTGTAAATGCAATCAATGTTTTTTGTAAAATGTGTATCCTTTCTGAAATGAGAAGTTGAATGACGCAGAGACATCCAGTAAGGGTTTAGTTGAGTGCGGCTTTGTATTTGCACGCTCTGTAGAGCCAAACCTTACCTTACACACACGAAGCCAGTCTAGCCACAGACCACACTTACTATCTTCCCTACTTTACTGCTCAACTATCTTCACCAACCTTCTTAAGACTGACCTAAACAACTTAAGAGTCATGGTACAAGATAGCCAAGTTTGTAGCCAATACACCCCATAAACCACACCACTTCACTGTTCTTCAACAGCTTAACTGGCTAGAACTGCCCAATCTCCTATCACAAAACCAACTTATCTTTACTCACAAAATCATTCAGAACCTTGGTAACTGTCCACCTCTCTCATACCTGATAACAACCCAACTCTACCTGTAGATCCCTTAGATCATCCAACAAACATATGCTAAAAGTTACCCAACCAATTACAGTGATTCCCTCTACTCCTACCAAATAGCTTAGGACTGGAACACTCTTCCTCAACACATTCAAACTAACCCAAACCTCTCCTCTCATAAAATAGCCCTAAAGCAGCAGCATCTCCATAGTCACTGGCTCTGCAACTGTACAACTCCTGGCTAATCCCTCCTCCTTTTTCTAATTCACTGTCTCCTTTATTATAACCTTTAAATAACTCTTCATAATCGAGAGATTTATTACCTCACTCTGACAAACTATCCATATTACAGATTATATTGTATGAACACACTGTTTTTGCACGCTAGCTATACATATGATTATTTAACTTGTGTAAGTGTTACTCTTTCATTCCATCACTGGTGCTGTTCATGTGACTTTGTTATAAAACATTGTGTTTTATATATATATATATATATATATATATATATATATATATATATATATATATATATATAATGTATGTAATATAAAACTAATAGCTGTTATTCTATGATTCACTGTACTGAAGCTTTTCTCCCTGGGTCTCCACTGATAACGGGCTGCTAGCCCAGTCGGACAATACCCGGTTAACAAATGTAAATAAATAAATATTGCAGATGTAGAATGATATGTTTAAGCAGGCGTCAAGTGTCATACTTAAGTACTCAACAGAGATGACTCATTCAGTGTGTTGTGACTCAAACTAAAGGATTATGGAGTGGTGGTACTCTGTTGAATTTCTGTAGATTGTGGAATGGTGGTAATCTGTTTAATTTCTATGAATTGTGGAGTGGTGGTAATCTGTTGAATTTCTATGGATTACGGAGTTGATGGTAATTGTAGAGCAGAACATGTGTTGTAACTTTAAGAAGCATTTCAAACTGAGGGCATGTGCATATAAATGGAGCGCATGTGCAGGCAGCAGTGCCATTTTGAGAGAACAGTCAGAGTGTTAACATGTATGAGTGCAGTAGTCAATCTGTTTATAAATTTATTTAAGTTTGTTACTTAGCCTCAATCCTAATGTGTTTGTATATAATAAAGCTGCTCGAACTGAACCCACAACTGTTCGTCTGTTTTATCCTGACAGGACGAGCAATAGTAATCTGTTGAATTTCTGTGGACTATGGAGTGGTGGTAATCTGTTGAATTTCTGTGGATTATGGAGTGGTGGTAATCTGAGATTCAGTATGTTGTGACATATAAACTATAGGATTACAGAGTGGTGGTAATCTGTTGAATTTCTGTGGGCTATGGAGTAGTGGTAATCTGTTGAATTTCTGTCGATTATGGAGTGTTGGTAATCTGTTGAGATTCAGTATGTTGCGATATATAAACTAAAGGATTACGGAGTGGTGGTAATCTGAATTTCTGTGTGGTGCTGTAGAAAATTAATCCGCTCTCTTTCGGGGGTTTGTTGTTAGACATGACTGCAGGTTTTGATTAGTATTTTGAAATTATCTAAGAATTGCTGTTTTTTGCTCCAGGTGTCTCTCATCAATGTCCCCACCGAGCCAGTTTACCATTCGTTCCACATCGCTTAGGTGACGGTTGATCACAAGGGGTTAGAGCCATCATTTAGACTGCTGTCAGGGATGGTTAAAGCTTTTTCCTGCTTTAAATCTACTTTTCAGCCTGTATACAGTGAATGTCTTTGAGAGAACGTACAGTGGACTGACCGTGGAGAACTTCCCTTCATTTCCACGAGAGATGTTTCTTCCGAGCAGCCCTGCATCTGCCTTGAAGCACCTGACAGTAGTTTCTCTGGTCTCCACCAAAGAAGTCACACCACTTGTGTGCTTCTGAGTGAGGTAGACCTTCCCCATCTTCCAGGTTAAACGAGCAAACCACACTCCTCCTCTCATGTCGTCCTTGCCTGGATCTTGCTAAATGAACCCCCTGTTGTCTGGGCCGCAGTTAGGGCCCTGTCCTCCTGCACCATTGAGCAGGCAGTTCTCCATTTCATTGTGGGAGGTGGGGGAGAGATACCACATAGTGGCGTACAAGATTACACTGGATATGTTTAGTTTAGCAGGGAGGGAGTTGATAGTGATTGTAATAGAATGAGATCACTTACTAGTCCTTGTGACAACACTGTGATTATCTGCTGCTTGTGTTAGAGAGGAAACCACTGTATTTAACAGAGAAGGTTCCATTAATCAGGCCACTGGCAAACAGTATAGAGTGGAGGAGCTGAAGCTGCTGCTTATGAAGGAGTTCAGCAGGAGTGAATGAGTAACTTCAGTCAGACCCTTTACTGACCTCTGGGGGAACCATTTTTTGTCCGTTGGTGTGGGACAGCTTGGATGTTGCTTATTCCTAAAACTGTGATGGTGAAAGGAGAGAGTGTTACATTGGTACAATAAGGACTTCAGCTAGTTGTAAACTCTACTTTCTAATAGTTTGCTGGAGTGTGGTAATGGGGAGAGAGGTCCAAAGGTGAATATGTTGAAAGTTTTGCAGTTTTCAGGATGGGGTGATTATTTTTCCATTGTCAGGAAAGATTTATTGAGAAAGGGAGATGTTGAATATGTAATGGATGTGTCTGTTTATGAGGTGTGTGTGATTTGAGAAACCCGGCAAAGAGGTGGTCAGAACCAGGTGGGCTACTGTTTCGTAGGGATTTTAATAATGTGCAATTTTTTAGATTTTCTTGAGATAGAATGGTGGATAGGCATGATTGTGTCACATATGACATGGTGATGATGGGTGGGTTATTTATGGTGTTACTCTAACAGTTATAAAGTTAGAGACACTCCGGTATGGTATGTTCATTTGGATATTGCCTGGAGGTTGCTTTCTTTTACAGGAGAGTCTGGTATTGGAATAGGTGCTGGTTTCTGTTTTGTAACTTCAGGAATATGCAAAAATGATTGATAGTGAAGTCAAAACTAATGTCAGGGACAGGTAGAGGTATTCTGAGCTGGGTTAAAAACCACAAGTGACTGCCTCAGTCAGGAAGCCATCTGTATTGTTGGCTGCCATTATCCATATGTTTGTATATTGTTATGGGGTTGCATTACAGTGTTTGGCAGTAGAGTAGAAATAACTTGCTTAAATCTTCTGTCCTACCTTAACAGTAGTCATTAATTCTATTTTAATGGATTCTGTTGGACCATGTCTCCCTTCAGATTTTAGGAGCTATGTCTTTCTGGATTTTGCAGTAAGCTGTCACTTTTAGACTTTTGAAATGATTTATGATGTGTCTGCATTTACTGGGAGTTTACTGGTCCTCCCTGCATTAGATGAATGTTTTTGTTTCTAATTTATACTATCCTGTCAAGCTGGTCAGTTGTTTTATGTAAGCCTTTTCATTGAATGAATTAAGGCAAGTTGCTGTTTAGATGATGCATACATTGCCTCTCTTATGAAGGGCTTTCACTTGTGGGTCTTCACTTGGGGTAGCTACAGCTAAGACTGCTGTATGTAGCTGTGGACACTTCTTGAATGAGCATTGATAGTGGCGTACTCGCTGGAAAATGTGAACGATTTAGAGTTGATACAAAAAAAGGGTTCCGGTGATTTGGATGGAGAGCCCAGGGACATGCCCAAATGGGGGATTGGACACTTTTAGAAGCATATCTAGCATGGTGTGAAATTAAAGTGACCATTGGCCTTTCATTTTATTATAATGTGGGTAAGGTAACACAATGAGTTATAAAATGAAAAAAAAAAATCAGAAATAATTGTTCGTGTGAGTCAATATTTGCTGTCTTTGCTTGCAGAGACCTCCTCCTGTGTTGGACGCACTGGGTCGAGTTATTTCAGAATCTCCTCCTGATCAGTGGGAAGCAAGGTAAGAACGTGATTGGTGTTTGACTACCTCCATTTGCATGTTGAGGCTTGAGTTGAACTCTTTGTCCTTTGCAGTGATAGAGTTTACTGCTTGATGTTTTAACTGTACCGGTTCTATTGTCTAGTGGATGTATAATGTAGTGACCAGCTGTCCTCGTATAAAGTATTTATTATAAGGTTTATTTCAGTGTATTTTCATCATACTGTTAACTGTTGCAGTCCTCACTT
Organism: Protopterus annectens; assembly: GCF_019279795.1. Lineage (NCBI taxonomy): Eukaryota > Metazoa > Chordata > Ceratodontiformes > Protopteridae > Protopterus > Protopterus annectens. Next base: position 927,108,904 of record NC_056733.1, on the reverse strand, counting down.
CACTGGGATGTACTGCCTGCAGGTAGCCAGTAGTTCACCTAACTTTCGGGACTGTACTTTCCTCGCTAGCTTCTACCGACTTTTTCCCACTCAGACCTGAGGATGTCATCTGTGTAAGAGGGACATTTGCCGATGTTGTCTTAGTCTTTTTTACTGCAGTGACTAATGTGGCCTGGTTCCAGAGAAAGGTAAATACCTCGCAATAGAATCTTTTATATTAGAGTTAGTGCTGTCAGATGTTCATAGTGTTACATTAATAACTTATGGGTTTTTCTGGCAGTGGCAGCCCTTGGCCAACCTGAGTACTGGAGATTTAACTCTCTCCTCTTGGGCAGGCGGACAAACTGCACCTGATATCTGGAGATTTGGGTATAAGGGCTTCAGCCAGCACCATCTTACAGCTCTTTCTTGCTGTCAGAACCAGAAGCATCCATATTGTAGAGTGTATCAGTTGATCCAAAGACCAGGGTGCTACTTCAAAGCGAAGTGCCCCATTGGGATAAAAGCTTCATTTTCTCTGCTGTGTGCACTTACATGAGTACTAGGACTAACATCTGTCTTTGTGTGCACTTACATGAGTATTAGGACTAACATCCGTCTTTGTGTGCACTTACATGAGTACTAGCACTAACATCCGTCTTTGTGTGCACTTACATGAGTACTAGGACTAACATCCATCTTTGTGTGCACTTACATGAGTACTAGGACTAACATCCGTCTTTGTGTGCACTTACATGAGTACTAGGACTAACATCCGTCTTTGTGTGCACTTACATGAGTACTAGGACTAACATCCGTCTTTGTGTTCACTTACATGAGTACTAGGACTAACATCCGTCTTTGTGTGCACTTATTTTTTATTTATTTATTTTTTATTTTACATTTGTTGACCGGGCTAGTCTAGCTGGATATATGTCCATTTTCAGTAGAGGCCCGGGGAGAAAAGCTCCAAGGGTAGATTACAGATATAAAAAAAACATAGGAAACAGAACATAGACATTGTTACATACAATTTTACAAAAAAAGCAGTAAGTTGGGAACATTAATGTAAAAATTGCAAACCAAAAAAAAAATATATATTTTTTTTTTTTTTGTCAGAAAGCATACATATAAAGTTACTGTAAGGATAGATAGGATAGGAGAGGAAGGAGTGAGTTAACCTGGGTTGGTGCAGGAGCATAGCCAGTGTTTGTTGAGATGATTTTTTATTTGTTTTTTAAAAAGTGAGAGAGAGCACAAAGATGTGATGTCAGAGGGTAATTTATTCCACATTTTTCCAACAGAGTTGGAAAAGAGGCAATCTCCAGCAGAATTTTTAGGTTTGGTAATATTTATCAGTAGCTTGTTGGAAGAACGTAGATGCTTCAGGTTATTGTAAGGTGAAATGAGGTTAGTGAGTATGGGTGTTTTAGTTGGTTGTTATAGGATTGTATGAGCTATTTGGAATTGTTGAAATAGGAGTGAGTTAGGGAGTTCAAGCCAACCTAGTTCTCTTAGGTTCAGGCAGTGGTGAGTTTTAAATGGGGTTCCTGTTGCAAATCGAGCAATTAAATGGTAAGATTGTGCTAGTTTATTGATATTGTTTTTGGAAAGGTTAGTGAATAAAGCAGATGCATATAGTAGAGAAGAGGTTAGATGGGATCTGGCTAAGATTGTCTTTGCGTTTGGTGAAAGGAAGGCTTTGATTCTGTAAAGGGAACCTATTTTCTTATTAACTAATTTGATAGTATTGTTGATGTGCGTATCAAAGCTGAGGTTGATGTCAATGGTTATTCCTAGTAGTTTGGTAGTCGTTTCTGGGAAAATAATGGTGTTGTCAATGGAAGTAAGAGTAAAGTTAAGAGGGGTAGATCTATGGGGAAGGTAAGAACAATAGCAGTTTGTTTTTTTTTAGGGTTGAGCAGTAGGCAGCGATCAGTGAACCATTGCTCTACAGTAGTAAAAGCCTTTTGTGTGATAGACTGTAGTTCAGTTTGTGTATTGGCAGAGCAGATAATAGTAGAATCGTCAGCATATTGTATGCAGATAGTGTTTGGGATAGCTAGATGGAGGTCATTTATAAAGATAGAAAATAAAAGGGGGCCTAGGATAGAGCCTTGAGGAACTCCCAATGAGATGGGGAGGAGACTAGATAAAGTATTTTTCCAGAGAACTGCTTGCTGACGTTTTTCTAGGTAAGATGTAAACCAAGTTAAGGAAGGAGGATCAAGTGAGAGTGATTTAAGAATATGCAGAAGAAGTTTATGGTTAACCATGTCGAAGGCTTTAGATAAGTCTATGAAGACTGAAGATGATAGGATGTAGTTGTTACGGTTACAATTAATGGAGTTGGTAAAGGAGGAGAGTAAGGCTGTAGTAGTACTATGTGAAGGTCTGAATCCATGTTGGCAGTTAGCAAGTAGATTATTGTGTAGGAGGTGGTTAAGGAGTTGTTTGTGAATACATTTTTCCATAATTTTAGCTATAGGTGATAAGAGTGCTATAGGACGGAAATTAGAGAGGTCGTTGGACTTACCCCCTTTGTGTAGTGGGATGATATAAGATATCTTCCAAATAGATGGGAAAATTAGTTCCTGTATAGATCTATTTATTAGTATAGAGATGGGATAGGCAATAGTTTTAGCACATATTTGCAAGTATTCTGCAGGAAGTTTGTCAGCAGAAGGAGTGGTGGGTTTTAGCTTTTGAAGCAGTGATAAAATAAAGGAGGTAGATACAGGTTGCAAATGAAAGGAAGGAGGTAGATTTAAAGTAGGGAGGGGTAGTTTAGAGGTATCAGGAGGTAGATGGCTAGCAAGAGTTTGGATAGTATTAGTAAAAAATGAATTAGTCATTGGCTGTTTGTGTGGGATTTTCTGGGTTGGAGCCCTCAGGGGTTGGTGTGATAGACTGGCTAGGGGATAAAAGATTATTGATGCTGGACCAGAATATTTTAGGTTCCTTGTTGGAGTTTTGTTGGAAATGTTGGTAGTAATTATTTTTGTCCATTAGGATGGCTTTTTTAGTACTGTTTCTAAGTTCTTTGAAGTTTTGGTGATCTGTTGGATTCTTGGTGGCACGCCATTTTGCCCAGTATTTGTTTCTAAGGATAATTTGTTGACGGGTGGTTTTGGTTAGCCAGGGTGCTACTTTAGCATTAGTTCTAATAGTGCGATTTGGGGCATAGTGGTCTAGGATAGATAGGAATGTGGAATTAAAATGTTGGACTGCTTTGTTTAGAGGGAGATGTTTTAGGGAGACCAATTAACTTGAGTTAATTCATCAAGAAAGTGTTCATAGTTGAAATATTTTTTTGAGCGAAGGGTTCTATATATGGTAGGTAAAGTTAGGGTGGTTCTATGCCTAATGATATAGGTCAATGAGTGGTCGCTTAGTTCTTCAGGGAGAGTGCCAGATTGGTAGGTTTGTTGAGGAGTATTAGTAAGAATCCAGTCTAAGATGGTTTCTTTTTTGTTGGTTTTATTTGTTCTAGTAGGGTTATCTATGAGTTGTGTGAATCCATAAAGGTTAATATGGGAGGTAGGGTTTGTTTTGTTACAGGAATACCAATCAATGTTAAAAGTAAGCCTAGGAGTATTGTTTCTTGAGGGAGGTCTGTGTGGAGTGTGTTGAATATGCATTCTAAAGTGTTAATGTTATTTCCTGGTGGAAGATAAGCACATATGATATTAATGGTTTTAGAACTATTGATTTGAAGTTTAGAGGTAAGGATTTCTGCATTGTTATCAGGGCTAAGAGTCTGTTCTATACTGCTAATTTGGATATGAGCTTTATGGAGAATTGCTATCCCCCCACCCTTTTTAGTAATACGATCAAGTCTAATGATGTTATACCCAGGAGGAGTGATTTCACTGTCTTTGATGGATGGCTTAAGCCATGTTTCAGTTAGGCATAAAATGTCAAATTGATGGGTAGGGCATGTACTTGAGAGATTTTATTACAAATACTACGTATATTGAGATGGGCAATGTAGAGGGAGTTAGTTGGTCTGGTAGTAGATCGAGTGGGAGTTTTGTCTTGTTTTTTATAAGTATTTGAATGTGTATGGTTTGGTCCAGGGTTTGGATTTATGTCCCCGTCCAGGAGTAGATGGAGATGTTTAAAATCTTTAGGTTTAAGAAGTTTGTATAAGTTGTCTATTAGTTTTTTAGATTTTGATTTGTTTGATTTGATGTGAGAAAATTTGTGGTATTTGGCTGGAGTGTATTTTGCTAGAGTTGTAAGGTTTGGGAGGGTAGAAGAAGGTTGATAAAGGAGTAGAGGTTTCTTTAGATGAAGTAGTAATATTAGGGTACAGTGGGTATTCATAGAAGGTTAGGAAGTAAGTAGCAATAAGACAGGAGAGAGATGAAAAGCAGACAAGAAGTTTTAGTTGTGTGGAGTTTTGAGTTGTGTGCATTTTAGTACTAGGGAGGTGAGTAAGGGAGAGAAGTTTGTGTGCAATTTGTGTAGTTTGAATAAGTAGTTTGGGGTGGAGGTAGGATGTTACAAATTAGTGGGTGTGGTGATTGGCAGAAGAGGTAGAGTGAGTGTATGATGTGTAGTAATTTGATTGGGGTAGATGAAAGAGGTGTGTGGTTTCTAGAGGTATTAATGTAGGAGCACTGGGGCGGGTGAGGTGGGGGCAGGGTAGGGGGCGGAGTGAGCCACGGAGTGGGTAGAGACAAGAGAGTGGACAACCAAGTAAGACAATCAGTAGAAAGGGAGTAATCAGAAGGTAAGTTTAAGAGTGGGAGAATGAAAAGTGAGTAAAACAGGCCTAATCTAAGGTGCTTATAGACAGGAGTATGTTGCAAGGCTACAGTAATGCGTGTATGTAGGAGAAATAGAGAGTAGTCAGTAAATCCAGGGGTGAGGATAGAGAGGTGTAGCACAAAAACTAAGACTAGACAGAGTAGAAATCGGGGCTAGAAGTAGGGTTGGGAGGTCTAGTGAGGAGAGGTTGAGATCAAGATGCAGAGCTGTAGAGGTAGGGGCCACCTGGTGGCCAGAGTTATATTTTCCACAAATCCCTCACATGCAAGGTAGGTAGGCTACAGGAGGGAAGTGGGCAACCTACTACGAACAAGAGAGTCAAGGCTGTCTAGAAGGGGTAGATTGAAGATGTAAAAGAAATAAAAGACTAGTTAGAGGTGAGTTGTAGGCTGCTGGCTACCTGTAATGGGGAACTAGCCTAGCAAAGCAAGGTAATTTGTCAGGAGTTATCAGTAAATATTACTAGTTACAAGCACAGTACATACTTCCACTGTTCTACAAAAACAAACAGATGGTCACTCAGGGAGCCCGAGGGTAGTTTCAAGGTCCAGATTTATGTTCAGAGAACTTCAGGAGGGTGTTTTGCAGGTGTTAGATACTTGAGGTTCCCAGGCTATTAAAAGGTAGGTAGAGAAGAAAGAAGATTAAAAAAAAGAATATTACCAGAAAAACAAGGCAGAGATCTTTCTAAAAAGCTGCTGGACATTTGTAACTCTATTTCTCAGGTTGCAAAGCAGTCTTTACATTGTAGCTGTGATGCTTTAGAAGCATTTAGCAGGGGAGGTGCCTCTGGATCAGTTACACATATACATGCCTGGTTAGAGAGAGCAATTCCGTCCAGATCAGGTTGTCTGAGACACCAGATGCTCTTTAGACAAGGTCTTTTTGTTTGGTCCCAAAACAAAGGCTATTTTCAAGAAACTGGAGGAGAAGGCAAAATTGATGCAGACTGTCAAGGTCTTTCTGCAGGTTTGGCCACCAAGGTTTAGCAGAAACTATCCTACTAAATCTTGCCCCCCCCCCCCCCCCCAGCAAAGGCAACGAGGGAAAAGACTCAGAAGGGATAGACCACCGAGGCAACAGAAAAAATGGTAACCTGCATCTATTTTCAGGCCTAGTGTACCCTGACTCCACGGTCCCAGCATGGAGCAACCATGACTCATCCAGTTCTCTCCCTGTCCCCTCCCTCACAACCCCATCATCCTCCTACCTGCCATTCCTCTTCTCCCCTAAGACAGAGGAAGAAGGTTAACTGTCTTCCTTCAACAATGGGGAAAAAATTGCCCAATCGAATTGGGTTACAAACTCTTCTCTGCTTCACTACCAAAGCCTACTGGCTTTCCTTCCATTTCTACAAACCGACTGAAAGGAGCTCTAAACCAAGCAAGTCTGTTTCTGTAGCAAGGCTCCATTGAGGCGGTACCCTGTCATAAAAGAGAAAAAGGTTGTTACTCCCAAGAAAAGAGGGAACATGGAGGCCCATTCTTGATTTGTCAGAACTAAACAAATTTCTTTCAAAATTCAAAATGGCCACTTTGCAGAAACTCCCTACCTATTTTTACCCAAGAGCATACATGGTCACTTTGGATCTAGAGGATTCTTACACATCAATAGCAAAATCATACAGGAAGTATCTACACCTCAAAAGCAAGTAAAATTCATCATCCGTTCTCTGCTCTGATGTTTGGTAGAAACTCTGGGCTCAGTAGATAAGTCAAATGCCTGCCTGTAGTAACTGCATACTGTAGGACCAAGGGCATTCCAATATACCCTTATTTAGATGACTGCATGATCCTAAGGGACTGTGTGGAAGAGCTACTACTGCCCCTGAAAAAACATGACCATTCTCTCCTGTCTAGGATACTCCCTGCACCTAAATAAATCCAGTCTGTCTCTGTCCAGAAAACTAGTCTTTCAGGGAGCTTTACTAGACACAGAGCAACAAAGAGCTTTCCTTCCACAGGAGACAGTAGCTTTCCTAACTACCTACTTTCAGTCTGTTCTTCCTGTTCAGTGTGTTCCACTCTATTGACAAAAACTTAAATTTGTTTACAAACCTATTAAATCTACTGGGCATGGTCTGTACTCATACCATGTTGCTAAGGCTCAGAACTCCTTACCTGTATCCATTAGGCTACTTTTCTCCCCTCCAGTCCTTTAAAACCATTCTAAAAGAATTCCTAGCCAAAAGCTGGTTCTCTTCTTGCTCAATCCCATGATAAAGGATATCCCCAAGTATGTGCAAATACCTCTGCATACCTCGCACCTTTCTCCTCCTAACTTCAGTCAGATGTTCTTCATCTCACATTGCTGCAGTCCTAACACTTGGGTAGTCCGCTGTCCACGGTCGGCCCGAATATCAAAGTATAAGGCTGACGTCGGTCAGAGCGCATTTAACTGACGTCAGAACGTCAGGGTACAAATGCGCATGACCGGCGTCATATCCTCAGTCTTTTTTGCCGCATGGTCCGATGCAGAAGCAGCATTGCAAGTGCCGGTTGGCGTTCTGAGATTTTTCTATTTAGAAGTTTCAGACCGAGTTCAAAGTTGGCTAAGTACCCCGTTGGGGAATATTTTTGTTTTTCTTGCCTCAGTCATTTACGGATGTCAGAAAAAGTTAATAATTGCGTTTCTTGTGGGAAACAGATACCGCATAGAGATTATCATACTTTGTGTATTCCTTGCTTAGGGCCTGAGCACGACGTTGTTGGCTGTCGCTCTTGTGCTAGATTTAATAAACGCACTATAAAGAGAAGGTTGGATTGTGCAAGGTTAGTCTTTGGGAAGCGGTGCAATTATATAATGCCGTCGGATGCTCCGACGCCCGCTTCCTCGAAGAAGCGCAAGGACAAGACAGTTAAGCCTAGGCTAGAAGAACCGTCTATGCCGGATGCCGGTTCTTTAGAGGTGTCGGTTGAGCCGGTGGCTCCACTGGAGATTTCTTTGTGTTCACAGGGTGAAACTTTATTATTGCAAGATGTGGCCTCTCAGGAGGCAAGTCAGGCTGAGGGGGCTTCTCAGGTTACTATACTCCCCTCCCTTCCTAAGGTGGTTAGGCCTTCTCCTTCTGTTACTAAGGCTTCTCCCAGTGGCAGGCCAGGTTTAGCTTCAGTTGGTGTTACCCCTAGCTCTTCAGGTACTATGCCCAAGAAGCATATGCTTAAAATGGCAGAAGATTTGATTACTTTGATTAGGGGTTCTATGCCCCCTCCTGCTAAGAGACCTAGGGTGGAGCCTGAGCTGGGGGGTCTTGAGCAAGCTTCAGATGTTTCAGAGTCTTCGGCTGAAGACTTGCAGGAGTACTCTCCTTATTCTGATTCTGATGTGGATGATTCTACTCCTTCTGCTACTCCTCCTGAGGATTTTTCTTTTTCAGAAACTCTTCATTCCATGAGGGAGCATTTTAAGTGGGAAGGTCAGGACTTCTCTGATTCTAGGAAAAGGCTTAGGGAATTTCTGTTTTTACCCCAGCATAGGCCTTTGGCTATACCTCCTGTTTTGGATGTAGTGGAGGATGTTTTTTACAGAGGCTTCTCTTAATCCTGATTCTTTGCCTCATGCTCCTGTTAAACCGGATAGGTATTACAGGGTGCCTGACGTTCACAAGTATCTTTTTAAAAGTCCTAGGGCAGACCCAGAAACTGTTAGCCAGGGACCTAAAGGTGTTAAGGCTTCTGTTGTTAAGTATCCGGTTCCTACAGATAAGGAGGCTAGGGCCTTGGATAGATGGGGAAAGAAAGTTTATACTTCTTCCACTCTTGCTATGAGGGCTCTGAATTGCCAGTTTCACATGTTGAAATACCAACACTATCTCCTTTCACAATTGAAGTCTAAGGTTGATGCTCTGGCAGTTGGTATTGATTGTAAAGAGTTGCAAGATTTAGTCCATGTTTCTGAACAGGTGGGTAAGCATTCTTTGCAATGTGGTTTTGATGCTGTACAGGCCTCGTCTAGGGTGGCTGCCACTGGGACTGTTCTTCATGAGGCACGCCTGGCTGAGGGATCAGAATTTGTCTGAACATGTTAAAACAAGGATTTTAGATGCTCCTTTACAATCTGATGTGTTGTTTGGGCCTCCTGTTGAGACAGTCTTAAAGAAGATGGAAGACAAGGCTAAGTCTATGCAGACTGTTAAAGATTTTTTGCAAGTCCAGCCTCCAAAGTTTAGTAGAAATTGGCCTACTAAGGGGTGGACATATCCTTCTTATGATTCCCAGTCTAGGGGTAGATCTAGACTTGGTAAGGGCAGAGCCCAGGGCTCTTTCCGGCCTAGAACAGGGAGTTCTCCTGCACAGGCTTCGGGTGAGGGCAGGGGTCAGTCCTTTCGTAAACAGACCCAATGACCTACCTTTTCAGCTGCCAGAGCCTGCTCGTCTGGCAGCACCTTTGGGAGGAAGGTTGGCACTCTTCAAAGGAAATTGGAATTTAATTACCCAGGACAGATGGGTATTGGATATCATACACCACGGCTACGGGTTTTATTTCCATACCTTGCCTCCTTTCAAAGGCATGCCAGACGTTCCTCCTCAACAAAGAATAGAGGCTCACAGACAGGTTTCTCTGTTGCTCCAACTAGGGGCCATACAGCCGGTCCCTCTGCCAGAAGTGGGCCTAGGATTTTATTCTCGCCTGTTCCTAGTACCAAAGAAGGGGAACACGTGGAGACCAATTTTGGATTTATCTATCCTCAACACTTATCTGGACATTCCCACGTTCAAAATGTTGACGTTGCAGCAGCTTTTACCTCTGCTGGGCAAAGATCATTGGATGGTAACTTTGGATCTCAAGGAGGCTTACCTTCATGTTCCTATCAGACTCAGTTGCAGAAAGTATCTGCGTTTTCGAGCTGGGACTTCTCACTATCAGTTCTCTGCATTGCCCTTTGGCTTATCTACTGCCCAGAGTGTTCACGAAAGTTCTGGCTCCAGTAATAGCTTTCTTCAGACTAAAAGGGATACAGATCTATCCTTATTTGGACGACTGCCTGATTCTGGCTCAAGGACAGGAAGAGCTTCTTCGTCATTTGGAGTATGTGATAGCAGTGCTAAGATGCCTAGGGTATTCTGTGAACGAAATAAAGTCCAGTCTAATACCCTCTCAAGACATGTGCTTTCTGGGTGTGAGACTGAATACAGCAGCCCAGATGGCCTTTTTAACCCCGGACAAACAAAAGAGTCTATCCCTTTACTTCCGTCAACTATCTCATCAGTCCGGGCTGACTGCAAGGACAGTCCTTCAAGCCTTAGGGTTCATGGCATCTTGTATTCTGGTGCTTCCCAATGCCAAACTGCATATGAGGAAGCTACAATGGTATCTCAAAAATGTATGGACACAGCACTGCCAGGATCTGGACACTGTCATTCCAATAATACCTTGCATTCAGAAGGAATTTTTGTGGTGGGCTCAGGAATGTCACCTAAACAAGGGACTCTCTGTGACCCGGCCAGAGGCAAGTCAGATTTTAACGACGGATGCCTCAGACAAAGCTTGGGGAGCTCATCTGAATGGAAAATGGATACAAAACAAGTGGCCTGTCAGACTACAACATCTACATATCAACATGAAGGAGATGTTAGCAGTCCAGTTTGCATTAATAGCTTTCAAGGAATTCCTTCTTCCAGGACAGGTGTTGATTCTAACAGACAACACAACTGTCATGTGGTACATCAACAAGCAAGGGGGAACGCATTCTTATCCTCTATGCAGGCAAACAATAATTTTGTGGGAGACTGCTCTCAGTTTACATCTCAATCTTCAGGCAAGGTTTCTGCCAGGAGCACAGAACTCCTTAGCAGATGTGTTGAGCAGACGAATTATGGATCCCCACGAGTGGAAATTGGATCCTCATGTATTTCAGAAATTGACAGTGTCATGGGGAACTCCAGACATAGATCTGTTCGCTTCTCCACTAAACCATCAGCTGCCAAAGTTTTGCACAAAAAGGTTTCATCTCACAGCTTGGAATGTGGATGCTCTTTCTTTCAATTGGAGCAATCTTCATGTGTATGCCTTTCCACCTCTGCCTCTCCTCCCAAAGTTCCTTCTGAAGGTCAGACAGGACAAGCCAAGGATGATTTTAATAGCTCCAGATTGGCCTCGCCAGCACTGGTACCCATTACTGAGAAGTCTAGTACGGAAGCCTCCATGGCCTTTGCCTTCGGTTCCACACCTGTTGTCACAGGAAGACGGCCATTTGCTCAATGTCAAACTTCACTCTCTTCACCTGACAGCCTGGCATATTCTGTTTTGAACCATAAAGGGTCTCAACTTCCACAACAAGTTTTGAATGTGATTTTGGAAGCTAGACGGCCTAGTACAAGGAAAGTGTACGCGGATAAATGGAAGAGATTTTTATTTTGGAGTACAGCAAAGGATTTTGATGTTTCTGAGCCTATTTTAAGTGTGGCTCTTCAATATCTTACTGAGTTACTGGACAAAGGTTTGTCCTTCTCTTCTATTAATGTTCATGCTGCAGCAATTTCAGCTCACTATGATTGTGACCCACCATTGTTTTCTCATCCTTTGTTCAAGCAATTTCTTAGAGGGGCAAAGAATATCAGACCCCCACGAAGAGCTCCTACTCCTGCTTGGGATCTCAATTTTGTGTTGGAGAAACTCACTCTACAACCTTTTGAGCCTGCAGCTACTGCTGAGTTGAAATATTTATCATGGAAGACTGCTTTTTTATTGGCCATTACCTCTGCAAGAAGGGTTTCTGAATTGCAGGCCCTTATGGCAGTTGAGCCTTTCTTGATTTTCCATAAGGATAGAGTATCATTTAGTACTAATCCTTCCTTTATGCCTAAGGTGGTTTCTAGTGTGGCTTTAAACCAGACTATTCATTTACCTACTTTTTATGCAAATCCCCAAAATAAAGGGGAAAAGATTTTGCACACTTTGGATGTACACAGGCAGTTGCGTTATTATTTGGACAGAACTAAAGGGTTCAGGCAGTCTCAGCAGTTGTTTGTTTCTTTTGCTTTGAGTTCTCAGGGCAAGCCTGTGTCAAAACAAACTATTTCTAAGTGGATTGGGTTTTGCATTGCTTTCTGTTATTCCCATCATGGCAAGGAGGTTCCAGTTGGGATTAGGCCTCATTCCACTAGGGCTACTGTCACTTCCACAACTTTTTTGAGGGGAGTGGCAACCAAGGATATTTTAGAGGCAGCTACTTGGAGTTCTGTGCATACCTTCTCTAGGCATTATCACCTGCCACTTTACTCTAAGTCCAGGGCTGGTTTTGCCACTGCTGTTTTGCAGGGCATTTTGGCCTCTCTTTGGATTCTACCCAAGTGTTAGGACTGCAGCAATGTGAGATGAAGAACATAGTACAGTTTTGTACCTACCATAAATGTAGATGTTCGAAGATCCACATTGCTGCAGTCCAATTTTCCCTCCCTCCTTCCCCTCTGTACTTGGAGGTGTTTGTGTGGGTTGGGTTGTACATATTGTGTGTATTATATCTATTGTACATATAGTTAGTGCAAGGGTGGTTGGTTATTTGTTTGCTGTCTTTTGGTTTTGACCTTTATTTTTAAGGTCTTCTGACATCTGGGGCAAGAAAAGACTGAGGATATGACGCCGGTAATGCGCATTTGTACCCTGACGTTCTGACGTCAGTTAAATGCGCTCTGACCGACGTCAGCCTTATACTTTGATATTCGGGCCGACCGTGGACAGCGGACTACCCAAGTGTTAGGACTGCAGCAATGTCAAATTTAAGTTTTTGTCAATAGAGTGGAACACACTGAACAGGAAGAACAGACTGCAGCAATGTGGATCTTCGAACATCTACATTTATGGTAGGTACAAAACTGTACTTTTCTCTATCCTGAGTCTCTGTCTAAATATGCCATAACCCTGATGTTCTTCATCTCACATTGCTGCAGTCCTTACACTTGGGTAGTCCGCTGTCCTCGGTCGGCCCGAATATCAAAGTATTAGGCTGACGTCGGTCAAGGCGCTTAAGACTGACATCAGGGCGTCAGGGTACAAATGCATGACCGGCGTCATATCCTCAGTCTTTTTGCGCATGGTCCGATGCAGAAGCAGCGTTGCAAGTGCCGTTCGGCATTCTGAAATTTTTCAATTGGAGTTTCAGACCGAGTCAAAGTTGGCTAAGTACCCGTTGGGAATATTTTAGTTTTTCTTGCCTCAGTGGTTTACGGATGTCAGAAAAAGTGAATAACTGTATTTCTTGTGGGAAACAGATACCGCATAGGGACTATCATACTTTGTGTATTCCTTGTTTGGGGCCTGAGCACGACGTTGTTGGATGTCGCTTTTGTGCTAGGTTCAATAAGCGCACTATTAAGCGAAGGTTAGATTGTGCCGGGTTGGTCTTCGGGAAGCGGTGCAATTATAATATGCCGTCGGATGCTCCGACGCCCGCTTCTTCGAAGAAGCGCAAAGACAAAGCAGCTAAACCTAGGCAAGAAGAGTCGTCCGTACCGGACGCCGGTTCTTTAGAGGCATCAGTGGAACCGGTGGTTCCGCCGGAGGCTTCTCTGGAGTCCCAGGGGGAGACTTTAATTTTGCAGGATGTGGCCTCTCGGGAGGCAGGTCAGGCTGAAGGGGCTTCCCAGGTTACTGTACTCCCCTCCCTTCCTAGGGTTGTTAGGCCCTCTCCTTCTGTTTCCAGGGCTTCTCCCAGAGGCAGGCCAGGTTTAGCTTCTGTTGGTGTCACTCCTAGTTCATCAGGATCTGTGCCCAAGAAGCACATGCTTAAAATGGCAGAAGATTTAATTACTTTGATTAGAGGTTCTTTGCCCCCTCCTGATAAGAGGCCTAGGGTGGAACCAGAGTTGGGGAGTTTTGAGCAGGCTTCGGATGTTTCAGAGTCTTCGGCTGAAGACTTGCAGGAGTATTCTCCTTATTCTGATTCTGATGTAGATGATTCTACTCCTTCTGCTTCTCCTCCAGAGGATTTTTCTTTTTCAGAGACTCTTCATTCCATGAGGGAACATTTTAAGTGGGAAGGTCAGGACTTCTCTGATTCCAGGAAAAGGCTTAGGGAATTTTTGCTGTTACCCCAGCATAGGCCTTTGGCTATACCACCTGTTCTGGATGTTGTGGAAGATGTGTTTGCAGAGGCTTCACTTAATCCTGATTCTTTGCCTCCTGCTCCTGTTAAACCGGATAGGTATTACAGGGTGCCTGAGGCTCATAAATATCTTTATAAGAGTCCTAGGGTGGACCCAGAAACTGTTAGTCAGGGACCTAAGGGTGTCAAGGCCTCTGTTGTAAAAAATCCAGTTCCTCCAGATAAAGACGCCAGAGCTTTGGATAGATGGGGAAAGAAAGTCTATACTTCTTCCACCTTAGCTATGAGGGCTTTGAATTGCCAGTTTCACATGTTGAAATATCAAAACTATCTTCTTTCTCAATTGAAGTCTAAGGTAGATGCTCTGGCGGAAGGCATTGAGTGTAAAGAATTACAAGATTTGGTACATGTCTCTGAACAGGTGGGTAAGCATTCTTTACAATGTGGTTTTGATGCTGTACAGGCCTCGTCTAGGGTGGCTGCCACTGGGTCAGTTCTTAGGGATCAGAATTTATCTGACCATGTTAAGACAAGGATTTTGGATGCTCCTTTACAGTCTGATGTGTTGTTTGGTTCACCTGTGGAGTCAGTCTTGAAGAAAATGGAAGACAAGGCTAAGTCTATGCAGGCTGTTAAAGATTTTTTGCAAGTTCAGCCTCCGAAGTTTAGTAGGAATTGGCCTGCTAAGGGGTGGACGTACCCTTCTTATGATTCACAGTCTAGGGGTAGATCTAGACGTGGTAGGGGCAGAGCTCAGAGCTCCTTCAGACCTAGAACAGGGAGTTCACCTGCACAATCTTCGGGTGAGGGCAGGGGCCAGTCCTTTCGTAAACAGGCCCAATGACCTACCTTTTCAGCTGCCAGATCCTTCTTGCCTGGCAGCACCTTTGGGAGGAAGGTTGGCACTTTTCAAGGAAAATTGGAGTTTGATTACCCAAGACAGATGGGTATTGGATATCATACACCAAGGTTACAAGTTTTATTTCCATACCTTGCCTCCTTTCAAAGGCATGCCGGACGTTCCTCCTCAGCAAAGACTAGAGGCTCACAAACAAATTTCTCTGCTGCTTCAAATAGGGGCCATACAACCAGTCCCTCTGCCAGAAGTGGGCCTAGGATTTTATTCTCGCCTGTTCCTAGTACCAAAGAAGGGGAACACGTGGAGACCAATTTTGGATTTATCTATCCTCAACACTTACCTGGACATTCCCAAGTTCAAAATGTTGACATTACAACAGCTTTTACCTCTACTGGGCAAAGATCACTGGATGGTGACTCTGGATCTCAAGGAGGCTTACCTTCATGTTCCTATACGGCTAAGTTGCAGGAAGTATCTGCGTTTTCGGGCTGGGACTTCTCATTATCAGTTCTCTGCATTGCCCTTTGGCTTATCTAATGCGCCCAGAGTGTTCACGAAGGTTCTGGCTCCAGTGATAGCTTTCTTCAGGCTAAGAGGAATACAGATCTATCCTTATTTGGACGATTGCCTGATTCTGGCCCAAGGAAAGGACGAACTTCTTCATCATTTACAGTATGTGATAGCAGTGCTAAGATGCCTGGGGTATTCTGTGAACGAAATAAAGTCCAGTCTAGTACCCTCTCAGGACATGTGCTTTCTGGGTGTGAGACTGAATACAGCATCCCAGATGGCCTTTTTTGACCCCGGACAAACAAAAGAATCTTTCTCTTTACTTCCATCAATTGTCTCATCAGTCCAGGCTGACTGCAAGGACAGTCCTTCAAGCCTTGGGGTTCATGGCATCTTGTATTCTGGTGCTTCCCAATACCAAACTGCATATGAGGAAGCTACAATGGTATCTCAAAAATGTATGGACACAGCACTGCCAAGATATGGACACTGTCATTCAGATAATACCTTGCATTCAAAAGGAATTTTTGTGGTGGGCTCAGGAATGTCACCTAAACAAGGGACTCTCTGTGACCCGGCCAGGCGAGTCAGATTCTAACGACAGATGCCTCAGACAAAGCTTGGGGAGCTCATCTAAATGGAAAGTGGGTACAAGACACGTGGCCTGCCAGACTTCAACATCTACATATCAACTTGAAGGAGATGTTAGCAGTCCAATTTGCATTAATAGCTTTCAAGGATTTCCTTCTTCCAGGGCAGGTGTTGGTTCTAACAGACAACACAACTGTCATGTGGTACATCAACAAGCAGGGGGGAACACATTCTTATCCTCTATGCAGACAAGCAATGATTTTGTGGGAGACTGCTCTCAGTTTACAGCTGAATCTTCAGGCAAGGTTTCTGCCGGGAGCACAGAACTCTTTAGCAGATGTGTTGAGCAGACAAATTATGGATCCCCACGAGTGGAAATTGGATCCTCATGTATTTCAGAAATTGACAGTGTTATGGGGAACTCCAGACATAGATCTGTTCGCTTCTCCACTAAACTACCAGCTGCCAAAGTTTTGCACAAAAAGGTTTCATCCCACAGCTTGGAAAGTGGATGCTCTTTCATTCAATTGGAGCAATCTTCATGTGTATGCCTTTCCACCTCTGCCTCTCCTCCCAAAGGTACTCCTGAAGGTCAGACAGGACAAGCCAAAGATGATTTTAATAGCTCCAGATTGGCCTCGACAGCACTGGTATCCATTACTGAGAAGTCTGGTAAGGGAACCTCCATGGCCTTTGCCTTCGATTCCACACCTGCTGTCTCAGGAGAACAGTCATTTACTCAATGTCAAACTTCACTCTCTTCACCTAACAGCCTGGCATATTCTGTTTTAAACCCTGGAGGGTCTCAGCTTCCACAGCAGGTTTTGAATGTTATTTTGGAGGCCAGAAGGCCTAGTACAAGGAAAGTGTACCCAAGTGTACCCAAGTGTAAGGACTGCAGCAATGTGAGATGAAGAACATAGTACAGTTTTGTACCTACCATAAATGTAGATGTTCGAAGATCCACATTGCTGCAGTCCAATTTACCCTCCCTCCTTCCCCTCTGTAGTTAGAGGTGGTTGTGTGGTTTGGGTTGTGAATATTGTGGATATTGTATATATTGTACATCTGATTAGTGCAAGGGTGGTTGGTTGTTTTTTGCTGTCTTTTGGTTTTGACCTGTCTTTTTAGGGTCTTCTGACATCTGGGGCAAGAAAAGACTGAGGATATGACGTCGGTCATGCGCATTTGTACCCTGACGTCCTGATGTCAGTCTTAAGCGCCTTGACCGACGTCAGCCTAATACTTTGATATTCGGGCCGACCGAGGACAGCGGACTACCCAAGTGTAAGGACTGCAGCAATGTGGATCTTCGAACATCTACATTTATGGTAGGTACAAAACTGTACTTTTCTTTGTCTTACTTCACATTGCAATACCTGTTCGTATTATATTAACTTTAATTTCTCTAAACTGACTAACATTTCTCTAAATGTTAAATTATCATAGAAGTTGTATCTGTTTTAATCAATGCTCTCACATTGTGTGTAAGTTGATATAAATTATAGATGTTTTTGCATTTTTGAAGCTTATAAAATCGTTCTTTCAAATGCTTTAGGGTTTTCTCCCTGGACTTCCTCTGAAAATGGGCACCTACCCAGTTGTACTTTCCTAGTAATTAAATATCAATCAATAGAGAAGTACCCAACACAGGAACTTCTGGGGCTCATGGCCTCATGCATCTTAATGGTTCCTTTATCCAGGCTGCACATAAGAAAAATAAAGTGGTATGTGGAAAGTGTTTGGAATCAGCACAACCAGCCCCTCGCCTCAACAGTCCACTCCTACCTTGTTTAAAAAGATCATCTCAGTGGCTTGCAACCATTGCCTAGGGGTACCCTTTAGAATACCTCAACCAACTTGGACTCTAACCACAGATGCCTCAGACCTGGCTTGGGGAGCACTCTCCAATGGCTTCCAAACTTGAGAAAAATGGTAACAAAATTTCCTGAAAAAGGACATCCAAGCTTTTAAGGAAACCTGGAGTCCAGGGACTCTACTAATAGAGACAACACCAGAGTGGTATGATACATAGGCAAAAGGGCAATCACTTCTGCCCTCACTGCCTCCTGACCATGTCCTTATGTGACACAGCACAAAGTCTGGGTTTTCATCTTTTAGCCCAGTACCTGCCAGGGGTAGACAGCTGTCTTACAGATCACCTCAACAGGTCAGAAAAGGACACTCACAATTGGACCCTAAAAAGGAACATCTTCCAACTCATCTGCCAGGCGTGAGGCGTGTCAGAAATAGACCTTTATGCCTCATACCCAAACTATCAGCTTCAACAATTTTGCACAAGGGCCAGATAGCCAGAGACTTGGAGGACAGATGCCGCCATCTTCCAATGGACAGGTTTGTTTCTTTATGCATTCTCACATACCCCTGATCCTCCAGGGTGTTACTGCAAATTATGTTGGAAGGACCAAAGATGATTCTTATTGTTCCTGTTTTGGCCAAGACATTTTATTTGCTTTTATTTACTGGGGAAGTCGCTCTGGGAACTGAAATGCCCATTTTCAGTGGAGGCCGGTGGAGAAAAGCTTCAACACAAGGAATGGAAGTATGTTTTTGGCAATTCAAAACAGAAGCATCAACAATACATAGTATTTCAAAACAAACCGTCAACAAACATTGTGTGCAAGGCATGCCAGATTAAGGAAATACAGGTCTTCAAGATATTCTGAGTAAAATCAAAAATACAATATTAATATACTTGTGTAGTATCCATAGCAGACATAGCTAGGATTGCATACTTCGAACTCTAGGCGTAGTTTATTAGTTGCTAGGTGATATTTTAGGGTGGATTTCAATTGTGACTTATTTTCCACTGTATGCTGTTTCTATGGCTGCATATACTATTCAGAAATGGGAATCCCCTAGTGTAGCTTTAAGTGACTACCTCCCCTGCATATAAAAAGGGCTGTCATTATGTAGAGGAAGAACAGGGACTAGTCACATTAATCATATATATGAACCTGTTATATGGCGCTATAAACCTTTTTTGTTATACAAGAGAATATTAGCCTTTCATGTTGTATGTCAGGAGATAATGTGCCCCGTAAAAGTGGGCACAGCTTCTCATTTTACGTCTGATAGACTGGAAAAAATTCTGTAATAAAACGTTCATACCTGCCTCCAAGGAATATGAGCCCCACTGATGCAGACACAGCCTCTCATTTTACATGTATTACAAAACAGACTAATAAAGTTTGATGATAGCCTAGTAAAAGCAGGCATTTTCAATTATCAAAGTGGAAACCACTCCATTAGATGGACCTGATAAAGCTCAGGCAGAATGGTTAAATATACTTCTAAATTGTAGCTCATAATGTGCTGACATGCTTTGTTTGTTTGTGAAAAGTTAAAAATAAAACCTTTTAACTAAGAATGAGGATGTTCATGTTTCACTGTTGCAGTCATCACATTTGGGTTATCTGCCTGCAGGTAGCCCTCAGCCGGCATGAACACCAGAGTCTTGGATTCCGGCGTTGGATGCTGTCTGTTCTTCCATGATGTCAGGTCGTCAGGGGTATAAAACATACAGCCGACGCCATTACATCAGTCTTTCGTGCCGCGCGGTGCCCAAAGCAGAAGCAGTTTGCAAGTGCCTGTCGGCAGACTCCTGAAATTTTCGTTTTCGAGTTTCAGAACCGAAGTCTTCAGAAAAGCTAAGTACCCCGTTGTGAATCCTTTTTTCTTGCTCTTAACCGATGTCAGTAAAAGTTAACAATTGTCTTACCTGTGGAAAGCAAATACCTCATAAAGATTTTCATTCATTCTGCATTCCTTGCTTAGGCCCAGACCACGACGTCCCTCGGTGTTGGTTTTGTGCCTTATTCAATCCTTGAACTCTTCGTTGTCTCTTCATTTTTGCATCAAACTATTTTGGTACTCTGTTTAGTTATCCAAAAATGGCATCGGTAAGCCGTCCAACTACCGACGTTCTGAAAAAACATAAAGATAAAGACAGAGACTACAGGCCACATGGGTCCAAAGCTGCCGACGATGCTTCTGTTAAGCTAGTCGCCAGTTCACCGGTACTCAATGAGGTGCTTTCACAGCCCCTGATGCCCGCTACTTCAGATTCGCAGGCCTCTACTGTGACCCATTCGGAGTCCGGTATGCCGCGAGATGCTTCTTCGACTATGGAACCTGTGGATGTCTCTACCTTGGATGGGTCCTGAGCCACTGTGCAGGCAATAGCTTCTGAAGGTGTATTCAGGCCTACTGACTTGCATATCAAACCAACCCCGTCTTCTTCTTCAAGGCCTAAAACTCGATCCACGCATAGAAAACTGACGTCAAAACAGAATGGTCAAGCCCATATGCCTAAAAAACAAATGATAAGAATGGCTGAAGACCTTATTACTCTAATTAGGGGAAGCCAGCCTTCTCCCTCTAAGAGACCTAGAACTGATTTTCCTTCTGATTCTTCTGATCAGGATTTTGAAATTTCTTTTTCTTCTGATGTCCAGGATTTGCCCTTATCTACCTATGAGGATTCTGATGCAGGGGACTCCATACCCTCTGCTTCCCCTCCAGAAGACTTCTCTTTTGGTAAAATTTGCACACCCTAAGGGAATTCATACTCCTACCTCAGCACAGACCTTTAGTTATCCCTCCTGTACTGGACATTGTAGATGATGCCTTCATGGAATCTAGCCTGGCCCCAGACACACTACCTCCTGCTCCCAGGAAACCTGACCGGTATTAGAGTACCTGACTCTCACAAGTTCCTTTTTAAAAATCCTACTGTGGACCCAGATACCATTTCACAGGGACCCAAAGGCATTAAGGCTACTACTGCCAAGAACCCTACCCTCTCTGATAGAGATTTCAGGGCCCAGGACAGGTGGGGTAAGAAGGTACTTACATCAGGGGCTGTGAAAGCACCTCATTGAGTACCGGCGAACTGACGACTAGCTTAACAGAAGCATCGTCGGCAGCTTTGGACCCATGTGGCCTGTAGTCTCTGTATTTATCTTTGTTTTTTCAGAACGTCGGTAGTTGGACGGCTTACTCTGGCCATTAGGGCCTTAAACTGCCAATTTCATATGTTAAAGTATCAGCAGCATGTTATTAGATTACGTAAACAGGAAATGATGGTGATTCTTGACTGTGCTGAAAATAAAGAATTACATAATTTAATGCATTCTGCTGAACAAGTTGGTAAACATACTTTGCAGTGTGGTTTTTGACTCTTTAGAGGCGTCTTGCAGGGCTGCTGTCACTGGGTCTGTTCTTGAAGGCATGCTTGGCTTAAAGAGCAAACTTTGCCAGATCATGTTAAAGCTAAATTACTGGATGCTCCCTTAAACCAAGACCACCGGTTTGGCACCAAAGCAGAATTACTAAAAGAGACAGAGGAAAAAGCTAAATCTATGCAAAATGTTAAAGATTTCCTGCAAGTACAGCCTCCTAGATTTAGTAGGCATTGGCCTTCTAAGAATTGGTCCTTTCCTGTCTCTTCCAGGCCTTCTCAGTACAAACCCAGGAACAGCAGACCACCTAGGCTACAGTCTCTAGGTACTCACAGGCCTAAACAGTGGCGGGCTTCCACTTCCAAAGCTGGAAGTAGTAAGACACCCCCCCCCCCATGGTAAACTGTCACAATGACTTAACCTTAAACCTTCCAAGCCCTGCTCAACTGACTGCCCCTTTAGGGGGAAAGATCGCCCTGCATGCAAAAAACTGGGAACTCATTATCCAGGACAAATGGGTTCTAAATATAGTTTCCCAAGGATACAGATTCCACTTCCACTCCTTACCAACCCCAAACGGTTGACCAGACCTACCCCCAAATCAGTGGACAGAGGCTCAACAGCAGGTTCTCTCTTTTCCAAGTATCAGGGCCAACAGAAGAATGGGGACAAGGTTTTTACTCAAGACTTTTCCTGGTACCCAGAAAGGACAACTCCTGGCATCCAATCCTGGACCTGTCTATCCTGAACACCTTTTTGGTAATTTCAGAATGCTAACTCTTCATCAGCTGCTTCCCATGCTAGGCATAAATGCCTGGTTGGCAACATTGGACTTAAAGGAAGCCTACCTGCACATCCCAATAAGGGAATCTTGCAGAAAATACCTATGCTTCAGAGCAGGCTACATGCACTATCCGTTCTCTGCACTGCCCTTTGGCTTATCTACTGCGCCCAGGGTATTCACAAAGTGCCTAGCTCCAGTCATTGCATTCGGCAGGCAAAGAAATATTCAAATATACCCATACCTGTAAGATTGTCTAATTCAGGCAGAAAACCAGGACATACTATTAAATCATCTGGCATTTGTAAAGAAACTGCTAACCTCACTGGGGTACACCATAAATGAAAAGAAATCTCACCTGGTAGCCTGCCAACAAATTGTATTCCTGGGAGCAAGCTTGAACACATCTTCCCAGGTGGCCTACCTCACGCCAGGAGAGCCAGATTCTGCACCCTCAGCTTCAAACCCTGAAACTTGCAGCCTGGCTGATTACCTGAGCTCTCCAATACTATCCTCTCAGTAAGCAGGATGTCATTCTGGAGGCAAGGAGGCCTAGTACTAGAAAATCTTATGCTGAAAATTGGAAAAGATACTGTTCCTGGAGCCAAACTCGGGGGATGGGCACATTTGTGCCCAGCTTACCTCATATTCTTCAATACTTAACAGAGATGCTTCACAAGGGCCTTTCCTTATCTTCTGTTAAAATCCATGCCTCAGCCATTTCAGCACATTATAATACAGAGCCTCCCCTCTTCTCTCACCCCCTGCTGAAACAATTCCTCAGAGGGGCCAAAAATTTAAGACCACCCAGGAGAGCCCCTACTCCAGCCTGGGACCTTAACTTGTATTGGAAAAGCTCACTATACCTCCTTTTGAGCCAGCTGCAACTGCAGGGTTGAAATTCCTTTCTTGGAAAACAACCTTCCTTCTAGCCATCACTTCAGCAAGAAGAGTGTCTGAATTACAGGCTCTCATGGCAGTGGAGCCCTTCATCATCTTCCATGCGGCCAGGGTGTCCCTCAGGACCAATCCTTCCTTTTATGCCCAAGGTGGTATCCAGTGTGGCCCTCAGATCAGTCCATTCATTTGCCAACCTTCTTTTCTAATCCACAGAACAAAGGAGAATGAATTCTGCACTCTTTGGATGTGCACAGACAACTTAGATTTTATTTGGAGAGGACTAAGCCCTTGAGGAAAACTGAACAGCCGCTAGTTGCCTTTGCTGCAGGGGTAGAGGGAAAGGCCATTTCAAAGCAAACCATTTCTAAGTGGATAGGCCATTGCATTCATTTCTGCTATAAGTACCATGGAAAACCTACCCCACAAGGGATAAGATCACATTCCACCAGGGCTGTATCTACTTCAGCAGCCTTTCTCAGAGGTGTTCCTACCAGAGACATTCTAGAAACTGCTACCTGGAGTTCTGCACATACCTTCACCAAGCATTACCACTTAACAATTTTTTTCTAAATACTGAGCTGGTTTTGCCACTACAGTCTTGCAGAGCCTAATAGTTGGTCCTAATGCTCTCTAATGACCTCCTCCCTTCCTTGTCTTTGGGAATCTACCCAAATGTAACGACTGCAACAGTGAAACACGAAGAACATAGCACAGATGTTCTTCATCTCACATTGCTGCAGTCCTTACATATGAGTAGTCTGCTGTCCTCGGTCGGCCCGAATACCAAAGTATTAGGCTGACGTCGGTCAAGGCGCTTAAAACTGACATCAGGACGCCAGGGTACAAAAGCGCATGACCGACGTCATATCCTCAGTCTTTTTTGCCGCATGGTCCGATGCAGAAGCAGCGTTGCAAGTGCCGTTCGGCGTTCTGAAATTTTTCGAGTTCGGAGTTTCAGACCGAATCCAAGTTGGCTAAGTACCCCGTTGGGGATTATTTTGGTTTTTTCTTGCCTCAGTGTATTACCGGATGTCAGAAAAAGTGAATAATTGTATTTCTTGTGGGAAACAGATACGCATAGGGATTATCATTCTTTGTGCATTCCTTGTTTGGGGCCTGAGCACGGCGTAGTGGTGTCGCTTTGTGCTAGGTTCAATAAGCGCACTATTAAGCGAAGGTTAGATTGTGCTAGGCTGGTCTTCGATGGCGGTGCAATTATAATATGCCGTCGGATTCTCCGGCCGCTTCCTAAGAAGCGCAAAGACAAAACAGTTAAACCCAGGCAAGATGAGTCGTCCGTTCCGGACGCCGGTTCTTTAGAGGCTTCAGTGGAACCGGTGGTTCCGACGGAGACTTCTCTGGAGTCTCAGGGGGAGACTTTGATTTTGCAGGATGTGGCCTCTCTACAGGCAGGTCAGGCTGAAGGGGCTTCTCAGGTTACTGTACTCCCCTCCCTTCCCAGGGTGGTTAGGCCCTCTCCTTCTGTTTCCAAGGCTTCTCCCAGAGGTAGGCCAGGTTTAGCTTCTGTTGGTGTCACTCCTAGTTCAGCAGGGTCTGTGCCTAAGAAGCACATGCTTAAAATGGCAGAAGATTTGATTACTCTGATTAGAGGTTCTTTGCCCCCTCCTGATAAGAGGCCTAGGGTGGAGCCAGAGTTGGGAAGTTTTGAACAGGCTTCGGATGTTTCAGAGTCTTGACTGAAGACTTGCAGGAGTACTCTCCTTATTCTGATTCTGATGCAGAAGATTCCACTCCTTCTGCTTCTCCTCCAGAGGATTTTTCTTTTTCAGAGACACTTCATTCTATGAGGGAACATTTTAAGTGGGAAGGTCAGGACTTCTCTGATTCACGGAAAAGGCTTAGGGAATTTTTGCTTTTACCTCAACATAGGCCCTTAGCTATACCCCCTGTTCTGGATGTTGTGCAAGATGTGTTTTCAGAGGCTTCACTTAATCCTGATTCTCTGCCTCCTGCGCCTGTTAAACCGGATAGGTATTACAGGGTGCCTGAGGCTCATAAATATCTTTATAAGAGTCCTAGGGCGGACCCAGAAACTATTAGTCAGGGACCTAAGGGTGTCAGGGCCTCTGTTGTAAAAAAATCCGGTTCCTCTAGATAAAGAGGCCAGAGCTTTGGATAGATGGGGAAAGAAGGTCTATACATCTTCTACCTTAGCAATGAGGGCTTTGAATTGCCAGTTTCATATGTTGAAATATCAAAACTTTCTTCTTTCTCAATTGAAATCTAAGGTGGATGCTCTGGCAGAAGGCATTGAGTGTAAAGAATTACAAGATTTGGTGCATGTCTCTGAACAGGTGGGTAAGCATTCTTTACAATGTGGTTTTGATGCTGTGCAGGCCTCGTCTAGGGTGGCTGCCACTGGTTCAGTTCTTCGCAGGCACGCCTGGCTGAAGGATCAGAATTTATCTGACCATGTTAAGACAAGGATTTTGGATGCTCCTTTGCAGTCTGAAGTGTTGTTTGGTCCACCTGTGGAATCAGTCTTGAAGAAAATGGAAGACAAGGCTAAGTCTATGCAGACTGTTAAAGATTTTTTGCAAGTTCAGCCTCCGAAGTTTAGTAGGAATTGGCCTGCTAAGGGGTGGACGTATCCTTCTTATGATTCTCAGTCTAGGGGTAGATCTAGACGTGGTAGGGGCAGAGCTCAGAGTTCCTTCAGACCTAGAACAGGGAGTTCACCTGCACAATCTTCGAGTGAGGGTAGGGGCCAGTCCTTTCGTAAACAGGCCCAATGACCTACTTTTTCAACTGCCAGATCCCTTTTGCCTGGCAGCACCTTTGGGAGGACGGTTGGCACTCTTCAAGGAAAATTGGATTTTAATTACACAGGACAAATGGGTACTGGATATCATACACCGAGGTTACAAGTTTTATTTCCATACCTTGCCTCCGTTCAAAGGCATGCCAGACGTTCCTCCTCAGCAAAGACTAGAGGCTCACAACCAAATTTCTCTGCTACTTCAAATAGGAGCTATACAACCGGTCCCTCTGCCAGAAGTGGGCCTAGGATTTTATTCTCGCCTGTTTCTAGTACCAAAGAAAGGGAACACGTGGAGACCAATTTTGGATTTATCTATCCTCAACACATATCTGGACATTCCCAAGGTCAAAATGTTGACGTTACAATAGCTTTTACCTCTGCTGGGCAAAGATCACTGGATGGTGACTCTGGATCTCAAGGAGGCTTACCTTCATGTTCCTATCAGGCCCAGTTGCAGGAAGTATCTGCGTTTTGGCTGGGACTTTTCATTATCAGTTCTCTGCATTGCCCTTTGGCTTATCTACTGCCCAGAGTGTTCACGAAGGTTCTGGCTCCAGTGGTAGCTTTCTTCAGGCTAAGAGGAATACAAATCTATCCTTATTTGGACGATTGCCTGATTCTGGCTCAAGGAAAGGACGAACTTCTTCATCATTTACAGTATGTGATGGCAGTGTTAAGATGCCTAGGGTATTCTGTGAGCGAAATAAAGTCCAGTCTAGTACCCTCTCAGGACATGTGCTTTCTGGGTGTGAGACTGAATACAGCATCCCAGATGGCCTTTTGACCCCGGACAAACAAAAGAATCTTTCTCTTTATTTCCATCAATTGTCTCGTCAGTCCAGGCTGACTGCAAGGACAGTCCTTCAAGCCTTGGGGTTCATGGCATCTTGTATTCTGGTACTTCCCAATGCCAAACTGCATATGAGGAAGCTACAATGGTATCTCAAAAATGTATGGACGCAACACTGCCAAGTTATGGACACTGTCATTCAGATAATACCTTGCATTCAAAAGGAATTTTTGTGGTGGGCTCAGGAATGTCACCTAAACAAGGGACTCTCTGTGACCCGACCAGAGGCGAGTCAGATTCTAACGACAGATGCCTCAGACAAAGCTTGGGGAGCTCATCTAAATGGAAAATGGGTACAAGACACGTGGCCTGCCAAACTTCAACATTTACATATCAACTTGAAGGAGATGTTAGCAGTCCAATTTGCATTGATAGCTTTCAAGGATTTACTTCTTCCAGGGCAGGTGTTGATTCAAACAGACAACACAACTGTCATGTGGTACATCAACAAGCAAGGGGCGACACATTCATACCCTCTATGCAGACAAGCAATGATTTTGTGGGAGACTGCTCTCAGTTTACAGCTAAATCTTCAGGCAAGGTTTCTGCCAGGAGCACAGAACTCCTTAGCAGATGTGTTGAGCAGACAAATTATGGATCCCCACGAGTAGAAATTGGATCCTCATGTATTTCAAAAATTGACAGTGTTATGGGGGACTCCAGACATAGATCTGTTCGCTTCTCCACAAAATTACCAGTTGCCAAAGTTTTGCACAAAAAGGTTTCATCCCACAGCTTGGAAAATGGATGCTCTCTCATTCAGTTGGAGCAATCTTCACGTGTATGCCTTTCCACCACTGCCTCTCCTCCCAAAGGTACTTCTGAAGGTCAGACAGGACAAGCCAACTATGATTTTAATAGCTCCGGATTGGCCTCGACAGCACTGGTACCCATTACTGAGAAGTCTGGTGCGGGAGCCTCCATGGCCTTTGCCTTCGATTCCACACCTGCTGTCTCAGGAGAACAGTCATTTACTCAATGTCAAACTTCACTCTCTGCATCTAACAGCCTGGCATATTCTGTTTTAAACCCTGGAGGGTCTCAACTTCCACAACAAGTTTTGAATGTTATTTTGGAGGCCAGAAGGCCTAGTACCAGGAAAGTTTATGCAGATAAATGGAGGAGATTTTTAATTTGGAGTACAGCAAAGGACTTTGATGTTTCTAAACCTAATTTAAGTGTTGTTCTTCAATACCTTACTGAGTTATTGGACAAAGGTTTGTCCTTCTCCTCTATAAAGGTTCATGCTGCAGCAATTTCTGCTCACTATGACTGTGACCCACCATTATTTTCTCATCCTTTGTTTAAGCAATTCCTTAGAGGGGCAAATAATATAAGACCCCCACGTAGAGCTCCTACTCCTGCCTGGGATCTCAATTTTGTATTGGAGAAACTCACTCTACAACCTTTTGAGCCTGCAGCTACTGCCGAGTTGAAATATTTATCATGGAAGACTGCTTTTTTGTTGGCCATTACCTCTGCGAGAAGGGTGTCTGAATTACAGGCCCTTATGGCGGTTGAGCCTTTCTTAATTTTCCACAAGGATAGGGTGTCTTTGCGTACTAACCCTTCCTTTATGCCTAAAGTGGTTTCTAGTGTGGCTTTAAACCAAACTATTCATTTGCCTACTTTTTATGCAAACCCCCAAAATAAAGGGGAGAAGATTTTGCACACTTTGGATATACACAGACAGTTGCAATATTATTTGAGCAGAACTAAAGGGTTCAGGCAGTCTCAGCAGTTGTTTGTTTCATTTGCTTTGGGTTCTCAGGGCAAACCTGTTTCAAAACAAACTATTTCTAAGTGGATTGGTTTTGTATTGCTTTCTGTTATTCCCATCATGGTAAGGAGATTCCAGCTGGGATTAGGCCTCATTCCACTAGGGCTACTGCCACTTCTACAGCTTTTTTAAGGGGGGTGGCTACTAAAGATATTTTGGAGGCAGCTACTTGGAGTTCAGTGCATACTTTCTCTAAGCATTACCACCTTCCACTTTACTCTAAATCTAGGGCTGGTTTTGCCACTGCTATTTTACAGGGCATTTTGGCAGCTCCTAATGCTTTATAGTTTTGCCATCCTCCCTTACCTCTGCTTTGGGATTCTACCCATATGTAAGGACTGCAGCAATGTGAGATGAAGAACATAGTACAGTTTTGTACCTACCATAAATGTAGATGTTCGAAGATCCACATTGCTGCAGTCCAATTTACCCTCCCTCCCTCCTTCCCCTCTGTATTTAGAGGTGGTTGTGTGGTTTGGGTTGTAAATATTGTAAATATGGTTAGTGCAGGGGTGGTTGGTTGTTCTTTGCTGTTTTTTGGCTTTGGCCTTTATTTTTAGGGCCTTCTGACATCTGGGGCAAGAAAAGACTGGGGATATGACGTCGGTCATGCGCTTTTGTACCCTGACGTCCTGATGTCAGTTTTAAGCGCCTTGACCGACGTCAGCCTAATACTTTGGTATTCGGGCCGACCGAGGACAGCGGACTTACCCATATGTAAGGCCTGCAGCAATGTGGATCTTCGAACATCTACATTTATGGTAGGTACAAAACTGTACTTTGTGTACACTTACCATACGTTCATAGGTAGGTACTAGGCTATCAGCCCAAGGGCCTACGTAAGCCTACCCAGCAAGGTTCCATGGCTTACGCCACTTAAGAATAAATGTAGATGTTCAAGTGTATTCACTGTTGGAGTCATGGTTACCCTCCCTCCAGCCCCCTGACTTCTCTTGGCTATACCTCTTTTCTTGTTTGTTTCTGGTGTGTTTACTTTTTGTTAGAGGTGTAACCTTGTATATAATTGCTTCCCATTATGGGGTACCTGACATCTGGGGCAAGAAAAACTGATGTAATGGCGTCGGTTGCATGCTTTTTATACCCCTGACGTCATGGAAGAAGAGAGAGCAACCGACGCAGGACCCAAGACTTTGATAATCAGACTGGCTGAGGGCTACCTGCAAGCAGATAACCAAAATGTAATGACTGCAACAGTGAATACACTCGAACATCTACATTTATGGTAACTGTACACAACTGGACTTTCTGACACCACTCACTGGTCTCAGTGAGGCCTTTCTATAAGACAATTAAATCATCGTTTTTAAGTGTCACACAGGATGTTGTTCGTGTTTCACTGTTGCAGTCATTACATTTAGGTAATCCTGCTTGCAGGTTGCCCTCAGCCAGCCTGAATTTCAAAGTCTCAGGTCTTGCGTCGGCTGCTGTCGCCCCTTCCCTGACGTCAGGTCGTCAGGGGTATAAAAGAAGGAGCCGACACCATTTTCTTCAGTCTTTCTTGCCACACGGTGCCCGAAGCAGAAGCAGTTTGCAATTGCCGGTCGGCCAACTCCTGAGATTGTTGTGTTCGAGTTTCAGATCCGAAGTCTTCAATAAAGCTAAGTACCCCGTTGGGGAAACTTTTTTTCTTGCTCCAGACCGATGTCAGAAAAAGTTAATAATTGTATTTCTTGTGGAAAGCAAATACTTCATAAGGGCTTTCATTCTTACTGTATTCCTTGCCTAGGCCCTGATCACAACGTTACTGGTTGTCAGTTTTGTGCTAGATTTAACCAACGCACGATTAAGCTTTGGTATGATTTTGCTTTAAACTTTTTTGGATGCCGGTTTAATTATCCTGAAATGTCATCTGATAGCCATCCGACTACCGGAGTTCACAAAAAATGCAAAGAAAAGGATAGAGATAAACAACCAAGGCCCAAAACCGACGACAAAGCTTCTCCTAAGCCATTCGCCGGTTCTCAGTGAGGCGCTTTCGCACCCCCTGACGCCCGCTACATTAGAGTCGCAGGCCGCTACCGACTCCCACGTGGAGTCTGCCGTGCCGCTGGATACTCAAGGTATTGGATCCTCGGACGCTAATCATTCGGATGGATCCGGAGCCGCTGAGCAGGTACCGGCTTCTGAGGATGTATTCAGACCTAAACATATTTACATTAAAACAACTTCAGCTTCAAAGGCAAAGACTAAAGCACCTTCTAAAGCAAGGAAACAAACTCAAGAGCTACTTGGACAGGCCTTTATGCCCAAAAAACAGATGCTCAGAATGGCCGAAGACTTGATTACCTTGATCAGGGGTCCCCATCCCCCTCCTGATAAGAGGCCTAGGCAAGAGACTGACTATAAATCTTCAGAACAGGTTTCTATTTCTTTTGATTCCTCTTCTGATCAGGAATATTCTCTTTCCCCCTATGACGATTCTGATGCTAAAGAATCTGTACCTTCAGCATCTCCTCCTGAGGACTATTCCTTTGGGGAAACCTTGCATACCATGAGGGAGCATTTCCACTTGGAGAGCCAAGATTTTTCAGAATCTAAAAAGAGGCTCAGGGATTTCCTTTTACCACCTCAGCACAGACCTCTAGCCATTCCACCTGTGTTAGACATTGTAGATGATGTGCTTTCGGAGTCTAGTCTGACCCCTGACTCCTTACCCCCAACTCCTGTTAAGCCTGACAGATATTACAGGGTTCTTGACTCTCACAAATTTCTTTTTAAAAACCCTGCTGCTGACCCAGAAACTATTTCACAGGGACCAAAGGGAGTTAAGGCTTCCACTGCAAAAAGACCCAACCCCCTCTGACAAAGATTCAAGGGCACTGGATAGATGGGGAAAAAAGGTTTACACACATGCAACTTTGGCTATAAGGGCTTTAAACTGTCAGTTTCATATGCTCAAATATCAGCAACATGTCATGGGATTGCTTAAACAGAAAATGTTGTTAAACTCTGAATGTGCAGAAAACAAGGAAATGCAGGATTCATTGCATGCAGCTGAACAAGTTGGAAAGCATACTTTGCAATGTGGTTTTGATTCTTTGGAGGCCTCCTGCATGGCCACAGTTACTGTAATTAGGAGGCATGCTTGGTGGTTCTTCTTTTGGCTTTTCCCGGTTAGGGGTCGCCACAGCGGATCATCTGTCCGCTCATGATTGGTAGTGGAGTTTTATGGTGTCGAGTTGCCAGCCCGGCGCCCAATCTTCCACTGAAGGCACACACACGCACACACTCAAACCTAGGGCCAATTTGGAGTATCCAATCCACCTATAGCATGTCTTTGGGATGTGGGAGGAAACTGGAGTACCCGGAGGAAACCCACGCGACCACAGGGAGGACATACAGACTCCACACAGAAGGCATTCCAGCCGAGGATCGAACAGGAGAACCTCTTGTTGTGAGGCGACAATGCTAACCACTGCACCACCGTGGTTAAAGGAACAAAATCTGCCTGATCATGTTAAAGTTAAATTACTAGATGCACCTTTACAGCAAGATACTTTGGTGTTAAGGCAGAAGAGGTGTTAAAGAAAATGGAGGACAAAGCTAAATCTATGCAAACTGTTAAAGATTTTTTAGAAGTACAGCCACCTAGGTTTAGTAGACACTGGCCTACAAAAAATTGGTCCTTTCCTGTGTCAGACAGACCTCAAAGGGGCAGATCCAGATGCCCTAGGCGCAGGGTTCATACAGGTCAAAGCAATGGGATGCTTCTACCTCCAAAGTTGGAGAAGATAAATCACAAACATACAGGAAACAGTCCCAGTGATTTCCCCCTGCCTGCACCAAGCACTTATCTACTGGCAGCACCCTTAGGGGGAAAATTAGCACTTTTTACTCAAAATTGGCACATTATATACCAGGACAAGTGGGTTCTAAATATAGTGTCACAAGGCTAGAAGTTCCATTTCCATACCCTGCCAAAGGCAAGCGGCTGGCCAGATCTTCCACAAAATCAATGGGCAGAGGCACAAAAACAAGTCTCATCCCTCATGCACATGGGGGCCATTCAACAAGTACCAGAGCAAGATCAGGGACAAGGATTTTACTCAAGACTGTTCTTGGTACCCAGAAAGGACAAGGCCTGGAGGCTGTTACTGGACCTATCTATTCCGAACACTTTCCTGGATATTCCAAAATTCAAAATGTTGACTTTGCAGCAGCTTCTGCCCATGCTGGGCAAGAATGCTTGGCTTGTGACTTTAGACCTAAGAGGCATATCTGCATGTCCCAATCAGACAATCATGCAGAAGATACCGCAGATTCAAGTCTGGTTCAATGCATTACCAATTCTCTGCACTGCCCTTTGGCTTATCTACTGCACCCAGGGTCTTTACAAAGTGCCTGGCACCAGTAATTGCATTCTGCAGACAAAGAGGAATACAAATATATCCGTACTTGGACGACTGTCTCATTCAAGCAGAGAACAAAGATATTCTTCTTCAACATCTGGCGTTTGTGAAAAGACTTCTAACATGCCTAGGGTACACAGTCAACAAAAATAAATCAAAACTAGTACCCTCTCAAGACATAATATTCCTGGGTGCAAGCTTGAATACAACTGCCCAGATGGCTTATCTCACGCCAGACAAACAAAGGCAACTGACTACCTTTTTCAAAATGTTGGCAACAAAAGCCCAGTTATCTGCAATAAAATTCTGCAGGCTTTGGGCTTCATGGCATCCTGCATCCTACTAATTCCATATGCAAGACTGCATATGAGGAAACTTCAATGGTACCTAAAAAGTGTTTGGACTCAACATTGTCACAGCCTGGAGACCGTCATTACTCTCATTCCCTGCCTGCAACAGGAGTTTCGATGGTGGGCAAAGGCTTGTCACCAGAACAAGGGACAGCCATTCACATTACCCCCAGCCAGAAGGACATAACAACGGATGCATCAGATTATGCCTGTGGGACCCACATGACAGGAAGATGCATTCAGGGAACATGGTCCTCAAACCAAATGCATCTACATATTAATCAAAAAGAGATGTTAGCTGTTCAAAATGCCCTGAGAGCCTTCAAGGACCTACTTCATCCAGGACAACTAGTGATAAAGACAGACAACACCACGGTCATGTGGTATATAAACAAGCAGGGGGGCACACATTCTTACCACCTTTGCACACTAGCCATGACTTTGTGGGACACAGCTTTGACTTACCAAATACATCTGCAGGCACAATTCCTGCCAGGAAAGGAAAATACCCTGGCAGACGAACTAAGCAGAAACCTCATGGATCCTCGAGTGGAAGCTGAATCCGCAAGTCTTCAGCATGATAACAAGGAAATGGGGATGCCCGGGCATAGATCTTTTTGCCTCCCCTCACAGTTACCAACTAAAAAGATTCTGCACAAGGACTTATCACAGACAAGCATGGAAAGTGGATGCCCTATCCTTCAGCTGGGAAAACCTATCAGTATATGCCTTTCCCCTACTGCCTCTCCTCCAAAGGTCAGACAGGAGAAGCCAAAGATTATACTGATTGCCCCAGACTGGCCACACCAGTACCGGTGTCCAATCCTAAGGAACTTGTCATTATACCCAGCTTGGACTTTACCTCAAATACCACATCTATTGACCCAGCAAAACAATCAGATCCTGCACAGTCAACTCAGGACATTAAACTTGGCAGCATGGCGGATGATGTAGTCATACAAAAAACACCCCTCAGTAAAGCTGTGATGGATATCATTCTGGAAGCCAGAAGGCCTAGTAGTAGAAAGTCTTATGCTGGAAAATGGAAGAGATTCTGTGCTTGGAACCAGGCACAAGGAACTGATACAGCTGTCCCAAACATTCCTCAGATTTTGCAATACTTAACTGAGATGCTGGACAAAGGCCTATCGTTTTCATCAATTAAAATTCATGCCTCTGCCATTTCGGCTCATTACAATACAGAGCCACCACTTTTTTCTCATTCTTTATTAAGGCAGTACCTCAAAGGGGCCAAAAATGTAAGGCCACCAAGGAGATTACCAATACCTGCATGGGACCTCAACTATGTCTTGGAAAAGCTCACCCTGCCTCCTTTTGAGCCAGCTGCTACAAAGTTTTTATCTTGGAAAACAGCTCTGCTCCTAGCAATTACTTCAGCACAACAAGTTTCAGAGTTATAGGCACTCATGGCTGTGGAACCTTGTATCATTTTTCATTCAGACAGGGTCTCCCTGAGGACAAATCCAACATTTATGCCTAAAGGGGTGTCCAGTGTGGCTCTTAACCAAACTATTCATCTGCCAACTTTTTACCCAAAACCACAGAACAAGGGGGAGCGAATTCTGCATTCTTTGGACGTACACAGCTTAGATTCTACTTGGACAGAACCAATGTTTTCAGGAAGACAGAGCAATTACTAGTGGCATATGCTGCATGATCACAAGGAAAGGCTATCTCAAAGCAGACTATTTAAAAGTGGTTAGGCCACTGCATTCGTTTCTGCTATTTACACCATGGCAAGCCAGTGCCTAAGGGCATTAGGCCACATTCCACCAGAGCTGCAGCCACTTCAGCAGCCTTTCTCAGGGGAGTACCAACCAGGGACATTTTAGAGGCAGCTACTTGGAGTTCAGTGCACACCTTTACAAAGCATTATCATCTGCCGCTCTACTCTAAATCCAGGGCAGGCTTTGCCACTGCAGTTCTGCAGGGCCTCATAGCTGCTCCTACTGCTGTCTAGCTCTAGCCCCCCAACCATAGCTTTGGGACTCTACCCAGATGTAATGACTGCAACAGTGAAACACGAAGAACATAGTACAGTTGTGTACACTTACCATAAATGTAGATGTTCAAGTGTATTCACTGTTGCAGCCCAGGTTACCCACCCGCCTTCCCCCTTTTTTCTGTGGATCTTATCTTTCCTTCTCTGATTAATACAACCTATGTGGTGTATTTGCTTATAGATGAAGGTAAAATTTATATTGGTGTATTTCTGAATATATAAAGTTTGGCTACCCTTTTTGGGGGCACCTGGCATCTTGGGCAAGAAAAACTGAAGAAAATGGCGTCAGCTGCTTCTTTTATACCCCTGACGACCTGATGTCAGGGAATGGGTGACAGCAGCCAACGCAGGACCCAAGACTTTGGAATTCAGGCCGGCTGAGGGCAACCTGCCAGCAGGATTACCCAAATGTAATGACTGCAACAGTGAATACACTCGAACATCTACATTTGTGGTAAGTGTACACAATTGTACTTTCTTCATGTAGTGCTGCTTTGAAACTCGCTGGTGGAATAAATGGAGCTTTACCCTTCCGATTTGAGTGTAGTGGGAGGTAAATCTTTTCCACTCTGTGAGAAGAGATTGTCAGTATCACTTCATAGGCATGACACATCAGTAGTGCTGTAGATACAGTAATGGCATACTTTGTAAATAAATAAACCGCCTCTCTGTAAAATCAAGGATCAGAGAATTTATATTCAAACCCCATCCTGTATGTTAGAATGCTCCTCAAATATAACAGAGTAAACAGACGTTCTGCAGGGTAGTCTGTCAGAAGAGGTCTGTGGGAGTTTAATTCTAAAATCATTGCACCCATAAACTTCAGAAATGTAGCTAGAACATCATGGCATGTAAAAGAGAGACTTCACAGTTTGGTTGTGATATTTTGGAAGGGTACAATGTAGGCACTTTCTTTTGGCTTATCTCCAGACAGATAACTCAAATTTGTAAACAACTTTATATTAACTGTCCGTTACTTAAAGATGGAATAGCAGCAGATTAGGATTTGCTTTTGTATGTTAACTTGCTGTGAGGATTTTTTTCCTATTTTAGACCAGTCATATTAACTGTATTGAAAGTAAGGCTGAGATTCCATGTAAGATTTTGGTTATGCTAGAACAGTTCCCTCCCACACCTAAATCTCACAAATAAAGTTAAGTCTTCCATAAAGAGTAATAGTCATTTTAATGTCATTTAATGTGGGAGGTAGAAGGAACAGACATTTCTGGGACTTTTTTTTGCCAGTAATGGGGGCATGAGGCACTGCCGAGCTAAAGCAGCTGACAGAGTTGCATGCATTTTGCTTATTTGCCCATTTGAAGTAACCCCTTTACCCATCAGTAATTGTTAGATGTACATTGCACAATTACACATTTGGGAAGCTTGGTCTGTGCAAATGTATCCTGTGAATTCACATTGAAGGCTGGATGTGTATTGGGCCCAGTGTTTTACATGAGCTGTATCTGCAGAAATGCTATGATGTGTTTAAGCAGTATGTTACGAAGTGATAAGTGACTTTAAGGAATGTGTTCTCTGTTATGATATTTCATGGTTTGTGTTTGAAATGCTTTGCCATCAATGCAGCTTTGTAGGTGGCATCATTCATGCTACAGTGTGATGAGTGTGGAAAGCTTTGTGCAGCTAAAGTCTGCCGTTTTAACTGCATTATCTTAATTTCCTCCCCCCCTCTCTTTAAGGTGTGGAATTGCAATAGCTCTTAACAGGCTAGCCCAGTATCTTGACAGGTCCCAGGTGAAGCCCTTATTCCAATTTTTTATACCAGATGCACTGAATGACCGGCACCCAGAAGTCCGAAAGTTCATGTTGGAGGCTGCCTTGTCTGCCCTTAACACGCACGGTAAGGTAAGCACTTGAAACACCGAAGTGAATTCCACAAAGCTTTGAGACTGGATAGCTTTTTGTGCACATCCTTGTTATGTCTTTGATAGCTGTAATAATGTAGCACTTGATGCCAGTGTAAGATATCTCTTGTGACTAAGGTAACTTTTGTCTAACTTCCTATTATTAAATGATAACCTTGCAAAATGTCAAGTCTCCATAAACTCTGAGAACACCGCTGCCAATGCGAGGCTGTTAATAGAAACCCTATACAATTGTGTTAATAGATGCATAGATGCAGCTGTACCCACCAGGAAGAAGTGTAGAACTAACTTAAACAAAACAAGCCACCCTGGTGGAATTTTAACATTGATAGGCTGTACAACAGGAGGAAGAAAACCATGGCAAATAGTAGGAAGTTTACCACCCAACAGGATAAAAGCACTGTCAAACTAAACAAACAAGTTAAGAGGACAGATAAAGAATACCAAAGCCATATTTTAAGAAAAATTGGCCTCCCATCCCAAGGACAGCCACAAGGCATTCTTTAGCTATGTACCCAAACTCAAAGGCAATGTACTGTTGTGTGTGGAGCTTATTGTTGTTGGAACTGCCTGTACTGAGCCAGAAAATATAGCAAACCTACTGGCCAACAAATTCAACTCTTACCCCCCCCCCCCCTCAACCTTCCCTCAGGAAATGGCATTAAATGCAACTCCCCCTATTATCACTAGGGAACAGGTCCTCAGTGAGTCTCTGAGGCCAAGAACACTGCATCATGGGCCCAGATAATAACCCAGGATGCCTTCTAAATAGCATGAAACATGACCTCTCAGGCCCTCTGGAATTGTTTAATTGTAGCCTCCAAACAGGCTTTGTGCCTCACAAATGGAGAACAGTCATCTCCCTGCACAAAGATAGGCCATCTACTGACCCATAAGTCTAACTAGTCTCATATGTAAAGCCATGGAAAGAATTATCATGGAAATGATCAATAATGACAAAGGAAACCTCCAGACACTGGACGCCAACCCAAGTTTGTTTCATCAAAGGCAGGTAATGCCTACTTGACCTGGTGTATTTCTTTGAGAAGGTCATTAAAACAGTGGATGAGGGCAAAAAATGATTTATAGTGCCTATTTTAACCTGGCCAAGCCATTTGATACATTGCTCTACTTGAGCATCATTGACAAACTCAAGAGGTTATGTACAAACCCTTATGTAACCCAATGAATAGCCAGCTGGCTCATTGGTCCTGCGACTGCTCGTTTTTGGCATTTACTTCCATGAAGACAAGGCCAGTGTCGTTCTCTGGCTGACTAAATTTGCAGATGACTGCATATTTGGAGCAGTCATAGAATCTCCCACTAACGCACATGTTGTCCAAGAAGGATTGACACAGACAGATAACTAGTGTCAGAGCCATGGACTAAAACAAAATGCATAATAGCATCCTTCAGGAAGTTATCCACCCGTGGTAACTGTAATATTGACAAAACAGCCCTAAAAGTTGACCCAGTAGTTAGGGACTTGGGGATGCACATTTATGGTAAATTTAGCCTTTGAAAATCATGTGTCTGCAGTAGTGAGGAAATCATTCTATGTTGTGCAACTTATAAACAAAGGTATCATAGCTAGGTCCAAGGAGGTCATTGTTCGTGTGCATTCAGCATTCATCAGACCTGTCATTGAGTACAGTCCCCCCCTTGGTATGTACGTAACCAGGCACATCCAACAAATGCAATGTCCACAGAGGTTCCTCACCAAAAGAATACAGGGTATAAGGAACATGTCCTGTGCAGATTGCCTCAAGGTTTTATCCCTGTATTCTGTCTCCTACAGGCTGTTGAGGGGAGATCTATGCCTGGCATACAGGGCATTGTCAGACTTCACCCTGATGGACCTCTTGCATATCCAAAAAACAAACAGCACCAGATTTACCTGTTCTAAAGACTTAAACTTTGCCTGTGACATAAACAGGATTTGCTGGAGAGAGAGGTATATATCCCAGAGACCACACCCCTTCTGTGGAACAGGCTCCCCATCCATTCTCTCTAACCCATTTCAAGTGTAAGTTGGACAATTGGATGGGAACAGGAAATTCATCCTTGGTTTGGCACCTCTGTCTCTAATGAGCATAGACAGCCCATAAATGGTTCATCTCCCAGGCCCCTGCTTGTAAATGTTTCACCTCCAAAGTCCTTGCTTACACTTCTCAAGTGTATCAGAACTTGTCAGCGATTTGGGATGCATGGCTAGGCATAAAATGGGCCTTGTGGTAATTAGCCTAGTACATACCTATGAACATATGTAGGGTTGCCCCCTGTCCTTTTTATTGTATGATAGCCATGTTTTGGACAAATGCTTCTGGGGAGGGTGAGAGTGTGGAGGATGTGTCCTGGTATCATTGTAGAAATATTTTTTTAGGAGTAAAGGACAGCGGTGGTGGTGCTGCGGTAGCATTGTCGCCTCATAGTTAGATGTTGCACGTTCGATTCTCAGTTAGAGCGTCTTCTGTGTGTCGACATGCATGAATGGGCGTTCCTTCGTTGAAGGTTGTGCGTTAGACCTGGCAAGCCAGCATGTAAAAATCTACTGCCAATCATTAGCGGACCGGAGTTCTGCTGTGGCGACCCCTAACCGGGAAAAGCCGAAAGACAGTTAAAGGCATATTCTTGCCTTCCACTGAAAATTGCAGAAATCTATGATGAACTATCTCAAATACCTAGTTATTATGTCAAACGGCAGTAAATAACTTCTACAAAGATATATTTTATTAGTAACTTGAATACAAGAGTTTGAGAGAGGGTGTGAATCTCTAAAACAAAGTCCCAGTGTAGGCAACCGAAAAGGTGGCAGCCCTAAGCTAGTGCACTGTACAGGTAACAGTCTGAGTGTCTTTGCGCTGTACAGGTTGCAGTATCTTTCACAAGGTGCAATTCACTACCAGGTATGGAAGCAGATCTTGCATTACTGCCACATACATGAATGCTTATTAAGTTAGTGCTGCAGTCGTAAATGTTCTGCATTTTATATACTGAATTACTTGTGATGCACTCGCTGCAGTCGTAAATATTCTGCATTTTATATACTGTATTACTTATGATGCACTCTGTGCGTTTCCAGTTATGCTCTTGCATGCTTTCATAAAATTAATCAACACTTGTGTATATGTTTGTACTTTTTTCTCATGTCTGTGGCTCTGGTTTGAGACTATTAAAAAAAAAGTTCTATGAACTATTCCAGCTCCCTGGTTTTCAATATCAAACAAGTACATAATCTTTAAGGTGTTCTTGCTGAGGTGGTTCCTTCTTCACCAGTCTAGTACATTGCTTTTTGTGCAGGTAGTGGTTAATTAAAAAAAAAAAGCCTTCTGCAGCGCTGGTCCTTGTTGGAGCAGTCTTAAACGCACATTTTGCGCAGTCACTTGGGGTTTGTTTTATGTTTGCGCTTGTGTGTTTCATCCTTCTCATGACACATAATGGCAGCAACATCTAGTGTGATAATCACTGGATGAGCAACAATAGTGTACATCTCTCACATGGACAACAGCTAAACGTTTGCCAAACAAGCACGTTGTTAGAAGTGTTTAATTTATCTGTAATTAGGATTTCAGATTGCCCTGTATGCCTAAACAAGTAAAAAAAAATTAAGAGAAAAGTTAGTGTTAGAAGAGAGTTTAGCCCTGAAATCTGAGAAGCATGCTGAGAGAGACTCCAGAGAATCAGCTAAGGCATTAGAAAAAAAGAAATAAAAATGCCTTCCATGTGAAAAAAAAGCCAAACTGAACACAGAACTTATGACAATTACTGGAGCTTTATCAGACCACATCAGAAGAAATAATAAAAGGGTAGAAGAACTAGAAGAGACCCTTACCTGCCATTCAGATGAGACAATTACAACCAGAAGGCAGCTATGGAGTTAAAGGGAAAAATGACTGGAATGGACGTGCGGCAGGAGGAAGTCAGAGAAAACTTGTGAATTTGGAAGACCGGGCCAGGCGAAACCATCTTTGGTTTGTCATTACACCAAAGACACTGGAAGATAAAGGTGGCTGAAATTTCATGAGGTAGCAGTGTAATAGTTGGTGTGAAATACCCTAGAGGAGAGAGCCTGATGGACAGGGTTCACAGAACTCATGCCCCTTAGAAAGAATTTTTTGAGGGGTCCATCATGCATCTTTGTACATTGTCTTTTTTCAGATGGAAGGCATTTTAACTTTTTTTTTCTAATGTCTTACCTAGTTCACCTGAGTTTCCCACCACATGCTTCTTGGATCTCAGGGCTAAACTCTCTCTTTCTAACACTAACTTTTCTCTTAGACCACTATTAGTGAAGTTGCAAAGCTATTGCCTGAAGGAAGGGATTTTGTCTAGGTTGTGGAGAAAGGGAAAACACTTGTTTATCGTTGCGACAAGGTTCAGTGTGGATAATGACTATTCTGTGCACACCAAAATGAGAAAAGGTTATTTCAGTCATCAAGCTATGCAGAGAATGCCTTGCATTTTAAGTCCTTATGCCCAGCCATTATGGAAACTGCTGTTTTTTAGGGAGTTCAAAAACATTCCTAGAAAAGTACAAGCTCTATAGGTATTAAGAAAATTCAAGGAAAAAATGGAAAAAAATAAGCTGCTCTGTAAGTAAGAGTGACGGAAATGTGTAGAAAAAGGGGCTGCTAGAAAGGACACCCCTCAAACCTTTCCCAGGCTTGGAAAGGAAGTTGGGCGATAGAGAGACTACCAGGATCTTCGAAGAGACTGAGAGGAGC
Organism: Protopterus annectens; assembly: GCF_019279795.1. Lineage (NCBI taxonomy): Eukaryota > Metazoa > Chordata > Ceratodontiformes > Protopteridae > Protopterus > Protopterus annectens. Next base: position 927,067,499 of record NC_056733.1, on the reverse strand, counting down.
TGCTCATGTTTATTACGCGTCTGATGTTTGTGAGACCGTACGCTCGGCGAGAGAGAGAGAACTATAGATAAAAACTACGAACCAGCCGCTAACTAAAATAAACTGAAAGGTGCTGCGAGCAGCCAGGACAACAGTAAAATACACTTAATGAATCTGTTCATTAAAAGTGTATTTTTTTGTTCTGGCTGGTTGCTGCTCCTTTCGGAAAACTATAAATGTCATTTTCTCTGGTAGTTGTGAAATGAAATAACTTAAAATGCTGTTGGTATAAAAGGTAATTTCTACTGGTCTTGGGCTTGTGAACCCACTCTCTGAAGAGGCTGAAGAGGTAAGGTAATTGGGTTATGCACTTAAACTGTGGTTAAAAGTCTTAAAAATAGCAGCGGGTTATTAAATCTGTTTAGATAAGTTTTTTTTTCTGCTTTCATGATTTTTGCAGTATTAATGTATTTATTCACAAGTGCTGACATCGGTAATGGTGCCATGTTTTGGGTTAAGGGTGTGGATTTAGAGCAGAAAGCCATGAATGGATTGGTTAAAATTGAAGATAAGCAAGTTACGTCACTAAACTTGTCAGAGATGAGAAATACCGATTTAGACTGCCTTAACAGTCAGTTGACTGCTTGAGTTCCTCGAAGAAGCCCTTGTGGAGAATTTAACTAGGAAAGACTTATGAAAACTACTATAAAAAAGGCAATTTTTGCATTAAGAAGTTAAAAAGCATGCCCTGCTTGTTGCAGTTCCCATATAGTTATAGTCAAAGTGGACAAGAAGAAGCAAATTGTAAAACTTACAAAAATTAGATTAGAAAAGAAAATAAACTGCTTATAAGATTTAAAGGAAGGGGAATTTACTCTAGAATCTTTTTATTCTGAAGTTAGTCATAACCAGTGTAGATGTGGCACTGTTAAGACAATACATTGGAGTAATAAATAAAGTTGGCAGTGGGTGGGTAACAGAGTACAGATTAAACTACAGGAAGAGTGCTTTTACTGGATTAATCAGTGTGGATTTGAATAGTGCAGTGTGGCAGATGGCTAAGCAAAAATTCAGCTGCTGAACTGGCAGAAATGGTGGCAACAACCAAGCAGAGGCTCAATTCATGATGTCAGAAGGAAAATACAAAATTATTACACAGTGATTTATTTAGTTGTGTTTCTGTTAGAGTTTGAGTTTGTGCAGCAAGTATGGTAAAACTGGGTGGATGATGGGGTCACTTGAACATGTCTGGGAATGCGTGGGTGGTGGGGTCACCTAAACGTATCTGGAAGAGTTCATAGGTAAGTACTAGGCTATCTGCCCGTGGGCATCTATATGCCTAGCCAGAATGTGTTGGCTTTCGCCGCCCCCTTTGGGTTATGAAAGATACAGGAGGCAGACAAGGAGACTAGGGATGAGCTAAAAGCTAACTTATGAGAACAGTTAAAGAGAAAAATAGTGGGTTTAATCTAGACAAAAGAATACTAGCTATAAAGTGTTTGTGGTCCCGAGCCTGTATGTGGTACATGCTTACCTCTATGAACCAGGAAACATTTTGGGATAAGTTGTGTAAAGCTGGTAGAGCAGAGGGTCCTTGGGTTGCCAAATCTACAAGGGTATTTTATTACAAAGCAACACATCTAAGATTAATATATTTAGTAACATCAAACTAATATGAAGCAAAGTGTACAGCCTTAATGTTGATGCATAGGTTCATAGATAAGTACTACGCAATCAGTCTGACTGTTACAGTCCTAACCAATGACCCATATTCAAAGGTTTCCTCCAGCCTCAAGGAGGGCAGTAACTCTACAGATGAGTATACAGCGCTGAAAAGCCTCATGGCAGAGCAGCTCCACAGCTGTAAAATGAAACTGATACTGCGGTCAGGTTATGTGTTTGCAATACCAGTTCTCTTTTACAGATGAAACTTTAAAAGTTCTGCTAGCAAGGTAATTAGTCAACCATAGTAATGTTCCTGTGACAGGCCACATCACTCTTCTTTGTGAATTCAATTCTTGTCAGCTGTTTTGAATGTCTGTCTGAGGTCCAAAATTATGGCTGTGCCAAGATTCCCATTATCCATATTGAAAATCTGGTCATATTGCATATATGGCAGTTAAAAGTACTGATGTCCTGACTGAAATCACTGTTGCAGTATTCCTAACACATGGTTTGTCATGCTGTACGTCGTAAGCTTAGTGTTGTGTAGGTGGACACACAAGTGTAATTCCACAAACTGTCTCACTGCCACCCAAAAACGCGGGTAGTGTATTCATCTAATTGATTGTCGCCTGATCATTGGTACCATTGCTTTGAATACTCAGACAAGTGCCTCTTTGAGGAACCTTCCTTTATTTCCTCAGTGTTTTTCTCACCGAAAGCGCTTACAAATAAACAGTCTTGTTTTTATTTTCTGCCGGCTCTCATTGTGTTCCTAACGCTTAGTTTTTCAACCGTTGGTCTTCTGTTCTTTAGAGGTTTTTTTTCTCATCAGTGTTAGATGTCAGCTATGAAGGTTAAGTGTCAGATGTCCGGGTTGAAAGGTAAGTGTTACTGCAGTTGGCAAATCCTGCACAAAGTCTTGCATACCCAGTGTCTTTTTTGCTTTGAAGCAGAACACGAATGCAAAGCTTGTTCCATCTGCTAGTCGTTTGTACCCAAGACTTTGCGGTCCCATTTATCATCTCAGCAGTTTCTTGGAGACCCAACATCTCAAATGCTTGGCCTTCTCCAAGATAGCTGATTCTGCATTCCTGGATGTACCTCCAGCACTTACAAAAAAGCTTGAAAAGCCTAGGCCAGAGACCATTAACCCTTTCTACCTCCGATGTACCCACTGAGGTTTCAGAACCCATGGTACATCATATTTCTCCTCGGATGCACTATACTGAGACCCAGCTAGAGGTCGGTATAATATTGGAGGCCTTGACTGAGGATTCTGCAGGCAGAAGTGAACCGCAAATCATAATAATATTGGAGGGCCCAGAGGGCAAACCTCACATCATAGTTAGGGAAGAGAGATCCCAGATAAACTAATGAGGGAACTGAGCCACCTCGTTTAGTACAGGTGGATGTTACTCCAAAAAAGAAGCGTCAGAAAAGTAAACGTTGCCACCCGTCAACCTCCTCCTCCTAGAGAAAAGGAATGGATGGATTTCTCACAAGGTTTAAGTCCATTTTGGCTCTGAAGCCGCGTCCTTTCTCTCCTAAACCGCCCATCCCTACCCCTCAAAAGGCTACTGTGAATTCATTGTCCTCTAAAGATAAGAGCATTCCCTGGCCTACTCCTTTTGGGAATGCACTTTCCTGGCCAGGTCCCTTCAGATAATGAGGACTCCATTTCAGCTGATTCTCCAGTAGAAGCAGCTTCTTTTGGAGAAGACATCTTAAATATTATGAAGCATTTTAAATGAGTCTATGCAAATCTAAAAGGTGCAGAAAAGATACTACAGCCTTTTGGAAATCGGTACCCCCATCCCTTTTCCCTGTACCTCTAGTTCTTGAGGCTTTTTATTGGATGCATCTGATGATGTCAGTCTTCATTTTATCCATGGCAGATGGGTTCGGTTTTGATATTGGAAATGACTCTGCCGTTACTACAGCTAGCGCTAGCCAAAAACTCTTGAGCCTCACCTCTATCCACAGTCCCTCTCTCACAGTTACCCTAGATCTCTCTTGCACTTTTTCGAATTCGAAATGGTCACTTTTGCCAGTGCTCTCGTGTTTAAGTGGGTTTAGGTAAATTGTTTTCCCAAGAGATTTTTCTCTATTTTTTCTCTTCTTAATTGCTCCCTATAATTTAATATTTTTCTTACACTTGGTGTAACTTTAAAATATAATTGTTGATGTTCTTTCCCCTTACACGCTAGTGTATTTTCCTTAACTATCGTTGTTTTATTCTGCCAGTGACGTTCCATTGCTGTCATCGTTGATAGTTTCCGTTCCCTCTCTCTTAAGCTTTCTTTCGTAACAAGTTGATATCCCTTCCCCGTACATGTTAGCGTACTTTCTTCAAGTATCATCTTTGTTTTTTTCCCACCTCGCTTTCCACTCTCCTTGTATCTTAAACTTTCTGTGTGAGAGACTGTCTTCCAGCCATATTTTTTCTTGTTGACATGGCTGAGAAGGGTAAGGCCCCTTCTGGCTTTAAAAAAATGGCAGAAGTGTGGCCATAAAATTCCATTGTCTGACTTCCATTCCTTTGCGTATATTGCTTGGCTCCAATTCCATTGTCTGACTTCCATTCCTTTGCGTATATTGCTTGGGTCAGATTCCATTGTCTGACTTCCATTCCTTTCTGTATATTGCTTGGCTCCAGTACACTTGCAGGTAGACTGCAGCATGTCATGGCTTCAGTCACTGAGCTCTTGTTGAAAGACGCAACAAACTTATTTTGAAAGGCTTGATTCCCTCTGCCTTTAGTGAAGCCTCATCTGTGCACAAAGAAAAAAAACTGGCATTTCCTCCCCTTCTTCTTCAGTGGGCAAAGGGAAAAAGAGGAGTCTTTTGGCTTGGAAGCCTAAGAAATTGAAACCCTTGGTTCCAAAATTATCTTTGGAACTGAAACCCTCTGACTGTAAACCACTGGTGTCAACAACTACTCCAACACCTATTGCTGTCTCCATTCCTTCAACATCAAAGGCCCCTGTGCAGGAAGAAGTTTGCGTCACCTACTTTGACAAAAGATTTTTCCAAGAACGTCTTTTTCACCTTCAGTTGATCCTTTTGCTGGAGAACTTCCAGAAGTTTTTCTGCAGAGGCCTAAGCTGCCTCCATTTTCATCTATCCGCTGTAGCAGAAGTCTTTCTAAACTCAGCGTGGACAGGCTGGTGAATACAATTTTGTGGGCTAGAGGACTTTCAGGCCCCTTTTTGGCTCTTACCCCTTCGAGTCTTGGAACTGAGCCTTCTTTTGGGGGGGGGACAGGGCAACAGGTTTTTCAGAGGCGTCCCTGCTCCTCGGGGCTTTGACTTGAGTTAGTTTGGCAAACACTTCTGTCTTGAGGGTTGGTTCTTGAGGGTTGGTTCTTCAGAGCAGGGAGTGACCCTGGTCCCGAGGCAGTCTCTCTTTGTTCCGGGCTCCCGTCCCTCTTCAGGGGGCTGGCCTTTGAGACAATGTAGAGGGCCCTCTCACAGTGACTCAGTTGCTGCCTTCCCCGTCAGAACAAGTACCCCCCAATAGCTCTATTATTCCTCCCGCCTCTCCACTGGGATAGCAGGTGCTGAAGTCTCAGGTTTCTCAGTCTCAGGTTCTGTCATCTTCTGACACCTCCCCAGATTATCCCCTTGAGGAGGTCCCTCAGAAGAAGTGCAAGAGGAAGCAGTTGGATTTCCCCCATGAATCAGTCAAAGGGCACAGAGTTTGATGAGGAGGAATGGTCCCCAAGGTCACTACCTAAAGATGTCTCTTTTGAAGACACCCTAGAAATTTTAAACAAAGGGATGGTTGGAAGTCCCAAAACCCTTCCTCTGAGGAATCTGTTTACTTGCAGGCTTTCAGGACCAGCATGTCTACCTCTTGGGTGACCCCACTCGCTGATGAACTCATTCATTTGATTTCACAGTGGGCATGGAAGACTTCGGACACCATCGAACCCATTCCCAAGAGACCTGATAAAATATTATTTTTTCCTGAGGATAAGCAGTTCTGGGCCCAGGGGTTAACTGTGGATGCCATGATTGTAGCAGCTGCCACTAAAAAGGAATTTGCTGAAGACAGTTTGTCCATACCCCCAACAGGGAGTCTCAGGCAATGGACAGATTTGGGAAGCAGGTCTGTGCTCCATTAACCTTCACTGTAAGGTCATTGAACTTCTTGGCACACTTCACAAGACTTCAGTGGAATCTGATTAAACTATTGTCAGATACTCTGGCGGGAGCTGTAACTGATGGAGTCTAAGAGAAAGTGGCTTCTCAGCTAGCCACCTTGAAGTCTGTGTCTAATTCGTCCATGAAGCTAATAGCACATACAGCTGAAGGGACTTCCAGAGCAGCAGGTACAGATGTAGCCATAAGGAGCCATGCCTGGATGCGCCTATGTGACTTTGCAGAACCATTCAAGTCTTCTTTCATCAGTGCTCCCTTTGACAGAACATGCTTGTTTGCCCTAAAATGAAAGAGACTTTATCCAGGTGTGAGAAGGATGGTAAGACCCTTTCTGCTGTGGGCATACGTTCCCCCCCTCCCTTCCCTGCCAAGGTCCTTTTCTAGGAACCAGATGAGTGGTGGAAAAATGTTCAAAAAATCCCAAGGTCCTTTCCAAGACACATGTGGAAGGGAGTTCCCCTGGAGGCCGAGAGGGGAACCAAAACAGAATATGCTGCCCTTGCGGCAGAGCTGGTCTGAAAAACCAGGGCTTCAGGGATTCTTTTCCAGGGAAGCCCTTTCAGCACTCCTGAAGGGAGGCCTGATCGTCTTCCTCTTGAGGCAGTCAGTGGACTCTTGTCTTCGCACCTAAAATCCTGGCTAAGAATAACAGATTCCTGGGTACAACGGATCGTATCCAGAAGCTGCATCATTCCCTTTTCTCATCTTCCCTTGTACACAAGAAAATCCCCAATGTTCTACCCAGAGGGATTAAGCAGTGCAAGAAATTCAAAAATTGCTGGACAAGAGAGTCATCCAAGAAGTCCCACCAGACCAGAAAAGATCTGGAACCTACTCACGATTCTTTTTAGTGCCAAAAAAGCTTGGCAAACTAAGTTCCAGATGGTCATGGTACAGTCTGTTCTTCCCTTTCTGAAGAAAGACAACTGGATATGCTCAATAGATCTCCAGGATGTATATTACCTCATAAAAATGGACCAACGCTCCAGGAAGCTTCTATGCTTTGGGCTGGGAGACTGTCATTTCCAATTCAGTGTACTGCCCTTAGGTCTAATCACAGGCTCCCCCAGGGTGCTTACCAAATGTGTGGCATTAGTAGCAGCTTACTTGAGACTGCAAAGATTCCGGGTGTTTCTGTACTTAAACAGCTGGCTGATAACTGGTTCGACCAAGTGTCAGTTAATAGTAGCCAGAGATTACACTCTCAATGTCTGTGCCCAGCTGGGGACTACGGTAAATCTCGATAAATCCCATTTGATGGCAGAGCAAAATTTAGAATTCATAGGGGCTGTACTAAATATGGAGACAACTATAGCATCCCTTCCTCCAGAGAGGCTTCAGAGAATTATGGTACAAGTTCAAAAGATGATCCGCATTAAGGGTTCCTGCACGACTAGTTTTGCAAACTCTAGGGTCGATGGCAGCATCATTAACTCTACTACCTCTACCCAGGTTTCATATGAGAATTCTGCAGTGGCTACTAGTTTCCCAGTGGTCTATTCTTCACCAACCCGTGTCAGACCAAACTCTTATCACCAAATATTGCAGGAGGGATCATCTTTGGTGGATGGATTCTGAACAAATTCTCTGCAGTTGCCACTTTGTTCTTCCAGATCCTACGGCCATAGTAACCATGGATGCCTCCCAGATGGGGCAGGGAGGGCATTTTCTTGGCAAGATTGTCCAAAGGCACTTGGTCCTCATTTAGAGGCCATCTTGCATATCGTGTCCTGGAGCTAAGAGCAGTGCTTCTAGTGTTAGACTTTTCAGACAGCTCTTCCTCAGGGAACAATTGCAATTCAAACAGACAGTTTGCAGTTTGGTACATCAACAAGCAGGGAGGAACAGAGTCTTATCCCCCTTTGTCAAGAAGCCCTCAGAGTGTGGCAGTGGGCAATCTCTTCCAACCACTTTCTAGTAGCAATGCAGATTCCGGGGAGTTCCAGTGTGGTTGCAGACAAGCTGAGAATGTTTTTTTTTCAGCCTCACAAGTGGTCTCTCAATCCAGAACTTCCATCAGTGGGGTCGACCTTGCTGTGACCTGTTTGCTTCTCCCCTAAACAACAAGTGCAGCAGTTACTTTATCATGATTCTCCCTCCGGGTAAGTCCCCCAGGGGCGTTTTCCTCCACAGTTGCCCCCCCCCCCCCCGTGTCCTGTATGCCTTTTCCCCAATACCTCTAATTCTGAAATTCTTACAGAAAGTGCTAAGGTTGCAAAGCACAGTAATCCTCATTGCACCCTTTTGGCCTTGGCAGTTTTGGTTCCCCCTTCCTTTGGCCTTATGTAATTCGACAACCCTGGATTCTGGACCCATTCCTGAACTTCCGTCCCATCCAGACGGGCTGGTTTTTCCAGACATTTTGGAACTCTGACAGTGTGGTTTTTTCCAATTCCGTTAGTTGTCAGGGGGTCCTAATATTTCTTCCCCAGTGCACCACATCCTCTTGCTGGCTCATAAACCTTCCATTTATAAAATGTACTCTAGCAAATGGAAGAAATTTACCATTTGGGGCCATGAAAAACATATTAATCCCTTTTCGGCTTCTGTAGAGCATATTTTAGACTTTTTAGCTTCTCTTTTCCATGCTGGAGCTTCCCTCTCTACCACCAGATTACAATTAACTATAATTTCTAATTTCCATGATTGTTTTCGAAGAACGTTCTTTAGCCTCTCATAGACTTTGTAAAATTATTTCTAAGAGGCACAGTTTTGTTGAAACCCCCTTTCAAGGATCCGATGCTTCCTTGCGATCTAAACTTAGTGTTGTAGCCCATAATACATTCTCCCTTTTAGCCCTCTAAGGAATGTGATCTAAGTTTTTTTTTCTTGGAGAAACTGATTTTGGTAGCCATTACCTCTGCTAGAAGAATTTCAAAGATCCAGGCCTTGTCGTCTGAACCCCCTTATCTGATTTTCCACAAGGATAGTTTCTTTACGAACAAACCCCTTCATACTATCCAAGGTAGTCTGAGTCTTAACATCAATTAATCAATTAGTTTACAGGTTTTCTTTCCAAATTTTTTCCAACAAAGGTAAATATTCCCAACATTTACTTGATGTCTATAGACAATTACATTTCTATCGTCACAGAACAAAAGACATTCGAAAATCAAATCAACTAGGTTTCCTTTTCCAGTGCAAAATTGGGTAAGCCAGTCAGCAAGGTAACTCTGGCTAAATGGCTGAAAGACTGCATTTCATTTATTTATGATGAGAATAAATTAACCTAGGCCCATGAAAACACATTCTAGAAGATCTGTAGCCACCTCTGGAGTTTTCTAATCTACAGCTTTGATAGATGATATATGTGCAGCAGCTACTTGGTCTTCTCCCCATATCTTTATTACTCATTGCAAATTGGATTTGGTCTCTAGGGGAAGAGCATCCTTTGGTTCCATGGTGCTCAGGTATATCCTTCCGTGAGTCCACCCAAGATTTTAGGTAGCTGGGGACTCTGCCCCATTTGTTAAGGATAAAATGAACATTGACGACATCAGACAAATAAGTTATGTACTTAGCATAACATTCCATCTGTGTTGCCTATCTTCATTTATCCTTGACTTCCCCCCTCCATTCCCCGACCTTCAAAGATTTTTTTGGTGGAGTAGATTATATATCCATAGATTATGATTTTTCAAACACAGGAAATGGCTTCCCTTTGGACTTTATATATTCTGAGGTAACTGTGCAAGAGGGATGTGGGTAGAGGTGAAGCACGAGTTTTTGGCTTGCGCAAGCTCTAGTAATGGCCGAGTCTGTTCAGATCTCTGACCCATACCCATCTGTCAAGGGTAAATGAAGATAGACAACACAGATGGAACATTATGGTAAGTACGTAACTTTTTTTTTTTTGTCATTTGACTTCTGCTGCCCCTCACTCCCCAATCTCTGGCGTCCAAAGACATTGCAGGTTTTATAAAGTCCCTGATGATTAAGTTTCTGTTTAAAGTCCTGTGTTGGTCCCTGTTGTAATTCCCCTCTGATGTGATAACCCTTCTAAACTCCTTCCAGTACTCTTCCTTCAGACAGGAATAGCAGGGCTGTGGATGGGGGGTATTACCACTCCAAGATGACCAAATAATTGATATCTGTTCTGAATTCTTTAAATAAGGTAGTGGTGGGGTGCAGGTGGCCCGGCCCCTGCAAAAACATTGAAAAATGTTACAACATTTAACCACATAGAAAACCATTGAAATCTGACCACATCGATCCATATTTCTTCAATGTTTTAGCAGGGGATCAAGCCCCCCACTGTACCCATACCCCCCCTGCTAATTATATATACCAACTCTGAGTTTGCACAACAATGTGGAAACTGCATAAACCATTCCCTAGTTTAACTCCAGTTTGTCAGCATTTTCTGTAGAGATTTTTTTTATTTTAGATACTTTTAATGTCAATCTTGTGCTGTTTAGATCATTTTAAGTACACCTATATGTGTGCGCACGAGTGTGGTAAAAATTCTTCGGTTTTTACTTCAGCATCTTGTCTGAGGCAAGAAAGTTACATTGCAACTGTACATCCGTTATGTACCACAGCATAACTTGTGATGAGGTCATACATCAGATGCATGGTGTTACGCGAAGGCACCCAGGCTCCGGTGTGCTGGCTGGGTATCCCGTGGGTTGTTAATACTGTAAACATGATCAGTTGCCTACCGTTATAAGTTCTAACACAACTGTACTTTTCGTATGATTTTTGTATTGTCCTCCCATTTTTTAATTCTCGCATTACACCATTTTTGTTCACTTTCTGGTGTATTGTGGAATTATTTTGATTTATTTATAATTTTCTTTATAGTTTCTTTAGTTAGCCTATGTGAAGTCTGTCTAATTAAAGTAAGCAGGATTTCTAGAGATCAAAGCAAAATTTCTCATAGTTATTGTAAGCTTGAGTCACGAAGCCTGTGTTCTGACAATGGTATAAGATGTAACTACTACAATTCTGGTTTAGATTGGAAATCAAATGAAACCTTTATTCCATCTCTTGTGGTTTGGGTTCCCAGCACATTGGAGTAATGAGCAAAAAAACGAGTCTTTCTCTGCAAATGTCATATTTTTGAAATTTAGATTTTCAGTCTTTTTTTTTACGTATTTTAGCTGCAGCAGATATTCTGGTCTCCCTTTTAGTGCTCTAGTATAATTTTATCCAGTATACAGTTAGTCTCCAGGTAATATTAAGCTGCATTTCATTTTTGTTAATAAGATCTCAAGGTAATCTCTAAATGTCCTTTTGTTCGCATGTTGCAGTATTCATAAACTTTGGGTTAGCCGCCTCCTAGCGACCTGAATGTCCGACCAGTATACAAAAGCTTTAGTCAGTGCAAGGTGTGGGATGCCTGATATTGGCTGTAGAGAATGTGGGCCATAAAAGTGACATCTGCACATACCTTCCTCAGAACTTCTCTGCCGCCAGTCGAACGTCAGCTCATTCTACCGTCTCTTCCATTGGATCGTGCAATTACCTGGGAAAGCATTACCTCCAACAAGTGGGTCCTGTCTGTTATAGTGATTTCATGACCTAGGTCATTTGTCATGTGTTCAGGGAAATCCCTCAGCCACCAAAGGACCAGCTGCCCCTGTTCCAACCAAGCTTGGTCAGCCTTCTCTCTCAAGGGATTATTCAAACAGTCCTTGCATCAGAAAAGGCAAGGGGCTTTTACTTTAGACTATTTCTGGTCTCGAGAAAAGATGGCCCGTGGAGACCCATTCTGGATCTCTCGCACCTTAGACTTTTTCTTCAAGTACCCACCTTCCTCATGCTCACCCTTCAAACTTGTTTTCCTCTGTTAATGCCTCAGGCATTTCTGACTACCACGGACATCAAAGATGCTTACCTGCATATCCCTATCAGGCCGAAATACATGGAGTACTTATGCATTTTCATTTATCTGCTTTACCCTTTGGACTGTCTGCAACTGCAAGGGATTTCACCAAGTCTCTGGCTCCAGTGGTAGCCTATTGCAGAGTTCTAGAGATAATGGTTTTCCCATAACTGGACAACCTCTTGATCCAGGCAGACCACTACAGTACCCTCCAGAACCATCTCCAGACAGTCATTTCTGTTCTTCAATCTCTAGGCTTCACAGTCAACTTCCCCAAATCCAGCTTAATCTCTCCTAGGACCAGTTCTTCCTGGGGTGCAGAATCAGAACAGATGTTATGATGGCATTTCTCCCACCCCAAAAGGTGGAAAACCTGAAGGAATACCTGATGTTCTTCATCTCACATTGCTGCAGTCCTTACTTATGGGTAGTCCGCTGTCCTCGGTCGGCCCGAATACCAAAGTATTAGGCTGACGTCGGTCATGGGCGCCTAGATCTGACATCAGAGCGTCAGGGTATAAAGGCGCATGACCGACGTCATATCCTCAGTCTTTTTTGCCGCATGGTCCGATGCAGAAGCAGCGTTGCAAGTGCCGTTCGGCGTTCTGAAATTTTTCATTTTCGGAGTTTCAGACCGATACCAAGTTGGGCTAAGTACCCCGTTGGGGAATAATTTTGTTTTTTCTTGCCTCAGTTACTTACCGGATGTCAGAAAAAGTGAATAATTGTATTTCTTGTGGGAAACAGATACCGCATGGGGATTACCACTCGCTTTGTATTCCTTGTTTGGGACCGGAGCACGACGTAGTCGGGTGTCGGTTTTGTGCTAGGTTTAATAAGCGCACTATAAAACGGAGGTTAGATTGCGCTAGGTTAGTCTTTGGCAAGAGGTGTAATTATAATATGCCGTCGGATGTTCCGACGCCTGCTTCTACTAAGAAGCGCAAAGACAAATCTTTAAAGCCTAGGCAGGATGATTCGTCCATTTCGGACGCTGGACCTTTAGAAGCTACAGCTGGACAGGTGGATCCGGCTGAAGTTTCTGTTGAGTCCCAGGGGGAAACTTTGATTTTACAGGATGTGGCCTCTCAGGAGGCAGGTCAGGCTGAAGGGGCCTCTCAGGTTACTATTCTCCCTTCCATACCTATGGTGGTTAGGCCTTCTGCTACTGTTTCTAAGGCTCCTGCTAAGGGCAGGTCTGTCTTGCCTTCCTCTGGTGTCAGTTCTGGTTCTTCAGGGTCTGTGCCTAAAAAGCACATGCTTAAAATGGCAGAGGATTTGATTACTTTAATTAGAGGTTCTATGCCCCCTCCTGATAAAAGGCCCAGGATGGAGCCAGAGTTGGAAAGTTTGGAGCAGGCCTCAGATGATTCAGAGTCTTCTGCTGAAGACATCCAAGATTTCCCTCCTTATTCTGATTCTGATGCGGAGGATTCCACTCCTCCTGCTCTCCTCCAGAGGATTTTTCATTTTCTGAAACTCTGCATTCCATGAGGGAGCATTTTCAGTGGGAGGGACAGGATTACTCTGATTCACGGAAGAGACTTAGGGAGTTCTTGTTTTTACCACAGCATAGACCCTTAGCTATACCTCCGGTTTTGGATGTTGTTTCAGATGTTTTTTCGGAAGCTTCCCTTAATCCAGATTCTGTGCCTCCTGCCCCAGTTAAACCGGACAGGTATTACAGGGTGCCTGAGGCTCATAAATATCTGTATAAGAGTCCTAGGGCGGACCCAGAAACTATTAGTCAGGGGCCTAAGGGTGTTAGAGCCTCTGTTGTTAAGAATCCGGTTCCTCTGGATAAGGAAGCTAGAGCTTTGGATAGATGGGGTAAGAAGGTGTATACCTCTTCTACTTTAGCAATGAGAGCTTTGAACTGCCAGTTTCATATGTTGAAGTATCAGAATTTCCTCCTTTCTCAGCTAAGGTCTAAAGTGGATGCTTTGGCAGAGGGCATAGAGTGTAAAGAATTGCAGGATTTAGTGCATGTTTCTGAACAGGTGGGTAAGCACTCTTTGCAATGTGGTTTTGATGCTTTACAGGCTTCTTCTAGGGTGGCTGCCACTGGTTCTGTTATTCGTAGGCACGCCTGGCTTAAGGATCAGAATTTGTCTGAGCATGTTAAGTCTAGAATTCTGGATGCCACTTTACAGTCTGAAGTTTTATTTGGTCCTCCTGTGGAGTCAGTCTTAAAGAAAATGGAAGACAAGGCTAAGTCTATGCAGACTGTTAAAGATTTTTTGCAGGTACAACCTCCAAAGTTTAGTAGAAATTGGCCTGCTAAGGGGTGGACGTACCCTTCTTCTGATTCTCAGTCTAGGGGTAGATCTAGGCGTGGTAGGGGCAGAGCTCAGAGTACTTTCAGGCCGAGACAATGGAGTTCGCCTGCTCAATCTGCTGGTGAGGGCAGGGGCCAGTCCTTTCGTAAACAGGCCCAATGACCTACATTTTCAGCTGCCGGATTCTTCTTGCCTGGCAGCTCCTTTGGGAGGAAAGTTGGTTCTTTTCAAGCAAAATTGGCATTTAGTCACCCAGGACAAATGGGTATTGGACATTATAAACCGAGGTTACAAGTTCTATTTCCATACCATGCCTCCTTTCAAAGGCATGCCAGACGTACCTCCTCGGCAAAGGATAGAGGCTCGCAGACAAATTTCTTTACTTCTTCAAATAGGAGCTATACAGCCAGTTCCTTTGTCAGAAGTGGGCCTAGGATTTTATTCCCGCCTGTTTCTAGTTCCAAAGAAAGGGAACACGTGGAGACCAATTTTGGATTTATCTATCCTCAACACTTACCTGGACATTCCATAGTTCAAGATGCTGACTTTACAACAACTTTTACCACTGTTGGGAAAAGATCACTGGATGGTTACTCTGGATCTCAAAGAGGCTTACCTTCATGTTCCTATCAGGCCCAGTTGCAGGAGGTACCTGCGTTTGGCTGGAAATTTACATTATCAGTTCTCTGCATTGCCCTTTGGCTTATCTACTGCGCCCAGAGTGTTCACAAAGGTTCTGGCTCCAGTGATAGCTTTTTTCAGACTAAGAGGAATACAGATTTATCCTTATTTGGACGATTGCCTGATTATTGCACAAGAAAAGGACGAACTTCTTCATCATCTACAATATTTGATGGCAGTGTTAAGATGCCTAGGGTATTCTGTGAACGAAACAAAGTCCAGTCTAGTACCCTCTCAGGACATGTGCTTTCTGGGTGTGAGACTGAATACAGCTTCCCAGATGGCCTTTTTGACCCCGGACAAACAAAGAAGCCTTTCTCTTTATTTCCATCAAATGTCTCTACGGTCCAGGCTGACTGCAAGGACAGTCCTTCAAGCCTTGGGGTTCATGGCATCTTGTATTCTGGTGCTTCCCAATGCCAAATTGCATATGAGGAAGCTTCAATGGTATCTCAAAATGTGTGGACACAGCACTGCCAAGATCTAGACACTGTCATTCAGATAATACCTTGCATTCGAAGGAGTTTTGTGGTGGGCTCAGGAATGTCACCTAAACAAGGGACTCTCTGTGACCCGGCCAGAGGCGAGTCAGATTCTAACGACAGATGCCTCGGACAAGGCTCGGGGAGCACACCTCAATGGAAAATGGGTGCAAAACACGTGGCCTGTCAAACTCCAACATTTGCATATCAACTTGAAGGAAATGTTAGCAGTCCAGTTTGCACTGATGGCTTTCAAAGATTTACTTCACCCAGGGCAGGTGTTGATTCAAACAGACAACACTACTGTCATGTGGTACATCAACAAGCAGGGGGGAACCCATTCTAATCCTCTTTGCAGGCAAGCGATGATTCTGTGGGAAACTGCTCTCAATCTACACCTCAATCTTCAGGCAAGGTTTCTACCAGGAGCACAGAACTCCTTAGCAGATGTATTGAGCAGACAAATAGTGGATCCTCACGAGTGGAAATTGGATCCTCATGTATTTCAACAGTTGACAGTGTTATGGGGAACTCCAGACATAGATCTGTTCGCTTCTCCACTAAATTACCAGTTGCCAAAGTTTTGCACAAAAATGTTTCATCACACAGCTTGGAAGGTGGACGCTCTATCATTCAGTTGGAACAATCTGCATGTATATGCCTTTCCACCTCTGCCTCTTCTTCCCAAGGTACTCTTGAAGGCCAGACAAGACAAGCCAACCATGATTTTGATAGCACCGGATTGGCCTCGACAACACTGGTACCCACTACTGAGGAGCTTAGTACGAGAACCTCCATGGCCTCTGCCTCTGATTCCGCATCTTTTGTCACATGAGGACAGTCACTTCCTCAATGTCAAGATTCAGTCTCTACATCTAACAGCCTGGCATATTCTGTTTTAGACTCGGGAGGATCTCAGCTTCCACAACAAGTTTTGAATGTTATTTTGGAGGCCAGGAGGCCTAGTACCGGGAAAGTTTACGCTGATAAATGGAGGAGATTTTTTATTTGGAGCAAAGGAAAGGACTTTGATGTCTCCAAACCTGATTTAAGTGTTGCTCTTCAATATCTTACTGAGTTATTGGACAAGGGTTTGTCTTTCTCCTCAATAAAGGTCCATGCTGCAGCCATTTCTGCTCACTATGATTGTGACCCTCCTTTATTCTCTCATCCTTGGTTTAAGCAATTTCTTAGAGGGGCAAAGAATATAAGACCCCCACGTAGAGCTCCTACTCCTGCTTGGGATCTCAATTTTGTGTTGGAAAAACTTACTCTACAACCTTTTGAGCCTGCAGCTACTGCCGAGTTAAAGTATTTGTCATGGAAAACTGCTTTTTGTTGACCATTACCTCTGCAAGAAGGGTTTCTGAATTACAGGCCCTCATGGCAGTGGAGCCTTTCCTGATTTTTCATAAGGATAGGGTATCTTTGCGTACTAATCCTTCCTTTATGCCTAAGGTGGTTTCTAGTGTGGCCTTAAATCAAACTATTCATTTGCCTACTTTTTATGCAAACCCCCAAAATAAAGGGGAGAAAATTTTGCATACTTTGGATATTCACAGGCAGTTGCGTTATTATTTGAGCAGAACCAAGGAGTTCAGACAGTCTCAGCAATTGTTTGTTTCTTTTGCTTTGGGTTCACAGGGTAAACCTGTTTCAAAACAAACTATTTCTAAATGGATTGGGTTTTGTATTTCTTTCTGTTATTCCCATCATGGTAAGGAGGTTCCTGCTGGAATCAGGCCTCATTCCACTAGGGCTACTGCTACTTCTACGGCCTTTCTAAGGGGGGTAGCTACAAAAGACATTTTGGAGGCAGCTACTTGGAGTTCAGTGCATACCTTTTCTAAACATTACCACCTTCCTCTTTATTCTAAGTCTAGGGCTGGATTTGCCACTGCAATTTTACAGGGCATTTTAGCGCCCCCTAATGCTTTATGATTTTTACCATCCTCCCTTTCCCGTTGCTTTGGGATTCTACCCATAAGTAAGGACTGCAGCAATGTGAGATGAAGAACATAGTACAGTTTTGTACCTACCATAAATGTAGATGTTCGAAGATCCACATTGCTGCAGTCCAATTTACCCTCCCTCCTTCCCCACTGTAGTTAGACTTGGTGCTATGCTTTAGGTGATGGTTGTTGTTGGGCATGGTTTTGGGAGGTATTCTGTTTTTGGCTGTGGCCTTTCTGATTTGGCCTTCTGACATCTGGGGCAAGAAAAGACTGAGGATATGACGTCGGTCATGCGCCTTTATACCCTGACGCTCTGATGTCAGATCTAGGCGCCCATGACCGACGTCAGCCCAATATGATAGCAAGGGAATGCCTCAAACTCTTAGGATATATGGCTTCCACAGCCCCCTTGTTCCCACTGGCAAGACTCCATATGATAAAACTTCAGTGGCAGCTGAGGTCCACATGGACCCAAGACTCCCACCTCTTGAAACGCTCCATTCCCTTCCTGCCTTGCCTAAGGAAGGAGATACTTTGGTGGGTGGATGAAGTCTGTCTGAATCCAGGACTTCCTTTGCAACCCCTAGCTCCAGTAAAAGAAATGTGCACAGATGCTTTATATCTAGGTTGGGGAGCGGCTGTCGGCACCTTCAATGTGCAAAGCACATGGACAAGGCCCTTCCATGAGGGAGCACATCAACATCAGAGAGATAAGGGCTGTCATCTTTGCTCTGAGAGCCTTCCAACATGTTCTGAAGCAAGGATCTCTGAAGTTGTTCATGGACAACTCTACTCTTCTAGGGTGTGTGAATAAACAAGGGGAACAAGATCCTACTTGCTATGCAAACTTGCACTCCAGGCCTAGGAATTGGCAGTCCAACATGGAGTAGCTCTGCAGGCTGTTTACATCCCCTCAGCTCAGAACATGCAGGCAGACACCCTGTGCAGATCCATATCACTATCCCACGAATGGATGCTACACAGGGATGTGTCTTTGGATATAGTCCACAGGTGAGGTACACCACAAATAGACCAGTTTGCCTCCCCTCCTCTGAACAGACAACTTCCACAGTTCCGTACTACGGCTCCCAGCCCCCTAGTGAGGACAACAGATGGCTTTTCCATCTCCTGGAAGGGGATGTTTCTGTACACATTCACCCCTTCCCACTTCTACAGAAAGTCCTGATGAAAATTCAGAAATCTTGCTGGTGACCCCCTTTTGGCCAAGAGAACATAGGTTCCCCTGCCTGCATTTAGCCAGGGGCAATCATCACAAGTTACCTCTCTGAGTGGACCTACTCACACAGGACAAAGGATCTCTAATTTATCCCCACTTGGAATCTGTGAACCTAACCATGTGGGTGATACGAGTTTTTATCCCTTTCAGACACCTCTACACTGAGGACATGCTAAATGTCATGCAGGAGGCCAGGAAACCCAGTACTAGGAGATCCTATGTAAGTGGAAAAGGTTTGCCATTTGGTGTCTAAAAAGACAGCTAGACCCATTTCTAGAAGTCCCCTTAGTGCTGTCTTATCTATGTGAGTTGTTGCAGGCAGGGTTGGCATATTTTTCTCTTAAGGCCTGCCTTGCTGCTTTCTCTGCATGTCAGCCTCTAGACCTCCCACTGATTTCTAGACTTCAAGTGAAGTTATTCCTGAAAGGAGTCCACCTCAGACCCCCACCTCAGACCCCCCCCCCAGGAAGCCAGTTCCACTGCCCTGGGACCTGAACTGTGTGTTGGAGACGCTCACTGTTGCTCCATTTCAGCTAGCAGCTTCATCTTCTCTAAAGTATTGCACTTGGAAAACTGTTCTTCTGGTGACACCTCAGCCAGGAGAGTGTCTGAACTCCAGGCCCTCATGGTCACCACACCCTTTAATTTTCCACAAGGATAGAGTTGCCCTATTGACTTAACCATCCCTTTATGCCTAAGGTGGTCAATGAGTTGTCCCTGAACCAATGCCCTTCTTCCCACAACCCCAGAATGACAGAGTCCTGCATTCCCTTGATGTTCACAGACAACTAAGATTCTACATTGACAAGAACAAATCCATCAGAAGATCAGAGCAACTGTTTGTCTCCTTTCACCCCAGGGCTCTGGGAAAAGCTGTGACAGTATGGTTTCTGCATGGATTTCCAAAGCCATCTCCTTTTGCTGTACCTACCATGTAAAAAATAGACTCTAACATAAAAGCCCATTCCACTAGAGCCATGGCCACCTTTGGAGCTTTTTTAAGGGCCTGGACACTGCCTGTATTCTAGAAGCAGCTGCCTGTATATCTGTCCATACCTTTACAAAACACTACAAACTGGATCACATCTCCAGAGCCAGAGCAGGATTTGGTAGTGCAATCCTGTGTGGATTTTTGAAAAACCATTCCAAACAACCCTCTTCTCTCTCTCCCTTTGAGCTTTGGTTCCCACCCAAAGGTTATGACTTTTGCAACACGAGAACAGAAGGACATATAATAGGTGTGTAAAATCTTACCATAACCATGGATGTCCCTCTCTTCCATGTTGCAGTATTCTATCCCACCTCCTACCCCCTATATTTAAAAAAATATTGGGCTTGCTGGGTGATTAGTGACTTGTGCAACTATCCAGGGAGTGAAGTACTCTGTTCTGAGAAAGGTATGTGCAGACATCACTTTTATGTTCCACGTTCCCTGTGACCAGTGTCAGATGTCCCACTTACCTTGCAGTGACTAAAGCTTTTGTATACTGACCGGATGTTTGGCTCACTAGGCGGAGGCTAACCCAAAGGTTATGAATACTGCATCATGGAGGAGAAGGACATCTATGGATATGGTAAGATTATGCACAACTATTCTCTACCTTTGTTCAAGTTTCTGGGAGCCATTAAATTATTTGCTATGTAAATATTTATTTCATTCATTCATTCTTTCTTTCTGAAACTGCTATTGGGAGTATCTCTTTGAGGTTTCAAATTACTTGTAAAATCTTTAGCACTGTGATGACCCACCACTTGACCAGTAATCAAGGAGCCTCAATCCTCACCACTGGCACCTGTTGGGGGATGTTCCCTGGGAGGACAGCAGGTATAAACGGAGTATTTCCAGATACAGCTCTCTGCATCAAGTGCAGTTTCCCTTAAGAATACACAGAGACCACAGTCAGTCTGGGACTGGTTTCTCCCTCTTTCTCCAGATCCCCAATTAGACTCCTCACTGGCGCAGCTATAGAGTTGAGATATCAGCTGAGTGACCAAGCCAAGACCCTCCAGCACCTTCTCTTTCCAACCAGTGCTTTGTGTCCCCGCCCAAGTGACACACACACACACACACACACACACACACACACACACACACACACACACACACACACACACACACACACACACACACACACTCTTTGAGGTTTGATTTACACACACACCCCTTGGAAAGGCTGGCACAGGTTTATCAGCTATGCCCCCTTCTGATCAGACTATGAAGTAGTTACCACTGCCACCAGTCACTCCTTGTCAGCTACTTTAGGGCCCTTAACAAATGCTGTCAAATCTTACTGTGTAATATTAATACGAATACAAATGGTAGTTTGACCAAGAGCAAGGCTAAGAGTGGGCTACACAGTGTCGCCAAGTAAAAATGCAAGTACTCTCAAAACTTAAATATCTCTATTCAGGTCAGCCACAATGAAAGTTGTAAATGTATTTAATAATAAATAATAAAAGAACAAGAAAATAGTTGGTATATATTCACAGTGACATCAGAGTTCAAAAGCACAAGAAATATTTTAAAATAACATTGCAGTACAGACTCGCACAAAGAAAAACATGTAAGCTTCACTATATTCTTGACTCTATCTAAGAGAGTTACTATACCCTAATGACTTACTAATAGAGTAAAGCAATGATGTGTTGAGTGGTTCTTATTGTTGGCAGGTCCAAGACAGAATGCAGAATGCTCTGTCAGTCAGATACTTCTCAAAATAATATCTAAAATATTACTGGTGGGATAGCTTGCAGAATGACATCATTTCTGGTCATCTGACTTCTAGGTCTCATGCAAGCCCCCATTGCTGGCAGCTGACAGTATTTAGCATCTACCTGCAAAAATACCTAGAAAAGGGCTTTTTCTCAGATCTTTGTCAGGTGCTGGAAGTCATAAAACAGTTGCATTCCTTCATGCATCCAAAGTAGCAATTAGTTCACCCCAAAGACAATACAGAAAGTTACCAGTCTCTAGCTACACTGAAATCTTTATGGCCTAGCCTATAAAGTAATTTAATTTCAGATATTTTTCTAAAAGTTTGCTGGACTGAGCTTAACACTCCAGTTTCCTTTGTCAAAACATATACATTTAAACAGTTACAATAGTGCACATACATTTCTGTTCTCTTCCAGTAGGGCACACTGTGGATACATTTTAAGCACAAGCACTTTACAGATACGTTTTCATCACACACATCTGTACAAAGCAGTTTGCTATACACATGACATACAGTTCTGATATATTCTGTATAAATCATTTTGATAGTCACCAATGACGTATACTTATTATAAAATTCCAGTTAGCTGTGCTGGCAGTACCTTCTTTCATCACAGGCAAAACTGCTATTTTTTCCATAATTTAGCTGTTCTGCTTTTCTTCTTGAAGTACCAAGCTAACATTTTTTATTTTCCCCAGGTATTGTCATTTTCTAATAATGTGTTTATTCTTCTAGAATTGCAACTGCCCTGTTTACATTCAGGAACTTAAATATGTTTTACTGCCATTGTTGATGCCATTCACATTGTGATACAACGTTTAACATATTCATATTCCATTATTTTATTTCTTAGTTTTATTGTATCAACTGAGTCCTGACAATGAGTTGTATCCTTTCTTAATGCTTTTGATTTGTGTGATTGTACTCATCATCAACCCCCCCTTTCCCCCATTTTCTACATGGGGTTGGGGTGTCTTAAGTGTCTCCATCTGTCTCACTTCAATGCTACACTCCTGCCTTCTTTGACACTCATTACTGATTGTCGCAAATCTTCTCTCTCAGTATCGCACAGTCCATCCACCTCTTTGGGAGGCCCTTGTTTCCTCTTACATTCTTCCTGTCTGTCCCAAATCATCTTCATCTGATTGCCTTCTCCTTTTCTGCACATGTGCCTGAACCATTGTAATCTGTTTTCTCTGATCTTTTCTGCAGTTGGGGCTATTTTGGCTTCTGCTCTTCATTTCTTTGTCTGCCCCACAGTGTGCATCCTACCACCTATCTCAGGCACTTCATTTCCATCACCTCTAGATTCATCATCTGCTCTGCCTTTACTGCCCAGGTTTCTGTACCATACAGTAGTACTGGTTATACCACTGTTTTGTACACCTTACTTTTCAGTTTCTTTGGCACTTTTCTGTCATACACTACACCTGACACACTATGCCAGTTGGCTGCAGCCCCTCTGATTCTAACTTTGACCTCTTCATTCAGACTTCCCTTCAACCCGGTCCCTATCAGTTGATTGAGTTTTCAGAAACTTGAAATTCATATGGTCGAGACCATATGATCGAGTTTTTGAAAACCCGAAGCTTTTGAATGGAGATCGAGGTACAGTGCAGATGAGGAAATTCACCTTTTTCCCCTCACTGTAGTGGGATCCCGGAGTTGGTATATATATATATATATATAATTTGCAGACATATGGGGGTACAGGGGGGCTTGCCCCCTGCAAAAATGTAAAAAAAGGTAGATTTTTGTGGGGTTTTTTTTTTTTTTTTTTAAGTTTGAGTTTTCAGAAACTCAGTCATATGGTCTCGATCATATGAGTTTCGAG
The DNA here is from genome assembly GCF_019279795.1 of Protopterus annectens. Taxonomy (NCBI): domain Eukaryota; kingdom Metazoa; phylum Chordata; order Ceratodontiformes; family Protopteridae; genus Protopterus; species Protopterus annectens. The sequence continues at coordinate 927,044,680 of NC_056733.1, read as the reverse complement.
TTCCTAAAACTCGATCATCTGACTTAGACCCCTCCTCAACCACCCACTTCCACATACTTGAAGCTGTTCATAGGTTTATACTAGACTATCTGCCCTGGGGCATTTACAAGCCTAGCCAGTGTGTGTTTGGCTTTTGCCACCCTTTTAGATTGGTTTACTGTGCCTCTGTAGAGTAGGTCACGGAAGATAGCCCTTTTAAGGTTAGTTTACTGTGCCCCTGTCTAGCAGGGACACAGAAGAGATCCCAGGGGTTAATCTGTTCTACTGTCTTCCCTTCTTTCTCAATTCTCAGCTTCTTTTGATTTCCCCAGTTTGCTTTACCATTGTGTTATATCTGTGCTTAGTTTTATCCTGTGTACCTTCAGTTTTGCATCCTATTCCCCTATCCTTTGCTGGAGTTCTTGCTCAGAGTGCTTGTAATGCCGCATCATCTGCATAAAGCAATTTTGTTCTGACCCCACCGGCCTGTTTGCTAATGTAGTCCTTCACCAATATGAACAGGAGTGGCCTCAGAGATGAACCCTGATAAACACCCTCTCCCATTGGAAGCCCCTCCCTGAGACCAATCACTGTACTTGAGTCATTGGGTCCTTGTACATAGCCTGCACAAATTCTACCAATGTTTTTGGGACTTCAGACCATCGCAATTTTGCCCAAATCAACTTTTTTAAGACCACTTGATCACACACAGTTTGGCTTTGTCAAGGGGAGGTCATGACTGCTAAATCTGACGACTTTGAGATGGTCACCAAAGCCATGGATGAGGGGAAGACTGTGCACACACCCTAGCTTGACCTGGCCAAAGCCTTTGACACTGTTACCCACTTGGGCATAATAGATAAACTCTCTCAACTAGGCATCAATCCGTATGTTACCAGATGGATAGCAGACTGGCTCACTGGTTGAACCCACCTAGTCAAAATAGGGGAAGCCACCTCAAGCAGTAGACCCGTAATGAGCAGCATACCCCGGTGCTCGGTCTTGGGACTTCTGTTATTTGGGATATACTTTTTGGAGGTACAGGCCAAAGCTAGTGGGCTATGGCTGACCAAGTTTGCAGATGACTGCAAGATGGGTGCTGTTATTTCCCCTAGTGATGTGGACATCTCCAAGAGGGTCTCACTCAAATGACTGGTGCCAGAAACATAGCCTCAAGTTGAATACCAAAAATGCATCATCACCCCCTTTAGGGAGAGTGACGCCCCCACAAATTATCACATTAATAACAATGTCCTAAGCACGCAGTCAGTCATGAGGGATTTGGGCACCCAGGTTGATAGCAACCTGACTTTTAACCACCATGTTGCTTCCATTCTATAGAAAGCTTCTACATCGCCCACCTCATAAGTAAGGGTATCTCATCCAGGGACAAGGAGGTCATAACATCCCTGTATTCTTCCCTTATAAGACCCATTATTGAGTACAATGCCCCTTTTGGCATGTACCTCGCAAAGCACATGCAGCAGCTGGAGAGACCACAGAGGTTCCTCACCAGGAGTATCCAGGGCCTCAAATATCTACCATACACAGGCTAAAACTCCTATCCCTGTACTTTCTTTCATACAGACTCCTCAGAGGTGACCTCTGTCTGGCATGCAAGGCATTCACAGACCCCACTTTGATGGGACTGCTGCATATACGCAAGTCAAATTCCACTCCCGTAATCGTCACGCGCGGCCTTAACCTGGTCTGTGACATCAACAAGAGTTGTTGCCGGGACAGATTTGTGTCCCAGAGGCTCCCCCATCTATGGAATAGACTCCCTCTCCACATCAAGCAGAGTACCTCTTTACCCCTTTTTAAGTGCAACTTGGATAACTGGATGTGAAACAGAAAATATACTCCTGGGATTCCACCCATCTCCGTGCTGATTCGTCTAAACATGGACTAAACTCTTGGCTAGTCTTATAAGGGCCTCTGGGCCAATAGCATAGTAACCTCCTATGGAAATTCAGCAGGGCTCATCTCTCCATTACTTAAATTTACAAAGCCCTTCCGTTTCTTCCTTTCATTGAGCAGCTTGTAAAGATCATCTTCACAAGTTCGTAAAAATAAGTCCAACACAGGTTGGCTCTGTGTTACAAAAACACTAGGTTTTTTAAACAATTCAACAGCATTATTACATTCAACATCACCAAACAGCAATTTAAAAAAAATATTCCAAATAAACACTCCAGTGCCCCAGGACCTAGCTAGTCACCTGCTGCTAACATGGTTTCTCCCCTGGTAACTGCTCCTAACAAGCTCCCTAAGTATAAGTAACATAACAGTACGTGTAGTGAAGCACGCGGAACACGGACCTCCCAGCCCTGCACTGAAAACTATAAGGTTGCTTCCCTGGTAACAGCTCCTAACAAGCTCCCTAAGTATAAGGAACTTAACAGTACATGTAGTGAAGCACGTGGAACGTGGACCTCCCAGCCCTGCACTGAAAAACTATAAGGTTGCTCCCCTGGTAACAGCTCCTAACAAGCTCCCTAAGTATAAGAAACTTAACAGTACGTGTAGTGAAGCACGCAGAACGCGGACCTCCCAGCCCTGCCCTGAAAAACTATAAGGTTAATAACCCTAACTCTTAATGGATGGCTTTGTAAGCAAACTGTAGCTGGGTCCAGCACTGGAAATACCCTCAAAAAGCCCCATTAGAAAACTGCTGCAGTATAGCTAACCTTAGCCATAAAAATAAAAACCCTCAGTCGCTAGTGTTTTAAGTTCATTTAGTGACTTATCTCACAGCTAACCCTCCTACATCACAGCTAACCCTCCTGCAAAAACAGTAAATTAAAGTAAATTTAAAACTTAATAATCAGGAACAAGAAATTCACTGCTAGCCAACTGAGTGAATGCTCCATAGCTGTACTTCTATAAAACTTAAAGTAATAAAAAATAGAGAAGGAGCAAAAGCGGAAGTGTATAATATTCAATTCTAATTTATTCTTCAATAAAAACAGAAAGAACGGATAAGCGCGCTTTCGCTTATAGCTTCATCAGATCTGGATAAATTAGAATTGAATATTATACACTTCCGCTTTTGCTCTGTCTCTACTATTTTTTATAAATTTAAAACTTGCCTAAAAGACCTATTGAAAGTAATAGTACACCTATCTTGCAACCTCCAATCATTGGCAAATTGGAAAACTGGTTAAGCCCACTGAACCGAAGTTGCATATCCCTCCCACACTAACCGCCATTTTCAAAGCTTCAGTGCCCCAGTGCCCCAGGATCTAGCCATTCACCTGCTGTTAACATGGTTTGTAAATATCTTATAACTGTATTTCTCCTCATGTTGCTTGATTTCTGAAACTACTGCTACTACAAACTTTTATCAAAAAGAACGATATTAGAGGCTTAAGAAAAACAGCGTTAGAGTAATGGATAAAGTTCTTCTGTAGTTGAATACTTACAGGATGTATGAATGTCTGTACCACTGGTGTACTTAATTTGATAAAATAAGGGTGGCACAGACTGCTGTAGTTGAATACTTACAGGATATACGAATGTTTGTACTAAAAGTGTACTTAATTTGATAAAATGAGTGGTACAGACTAGTTTAAGACATTGTGAAAGCATTTTTGGCTTGTACTCAATTGTTTAAACTACCTCATGGCTCTATACTTGTTAAAATAAGTCTGCTACAGACCAGTGAAAAGATAACGACAGTGTTTAAATTGTACTCTATTTAAACCACCACTCTGTTATATGAGATTACACTGGATAATTATGGTTCACAGGTCCGCAGCATAGCACAATGAAACCTGGAATACCTACAGTCTGCATATATTTCCTGTTAACAAATTGTGGTAGAACTTATTTGTAGATATATAGGTGTGCATGCTGTATGTATGGCAATATGTTTTAACATTAGAACTGTCTACTGAGATGTGAATATATATACAAGGGGACGCTAACCATTTACAGGAACAGAAACTGTGTACTTGAAACATTGCTGCCTGCTGGTAAATTTTACAAATCTATCCCCACAGGTTGCTCCCCTGGTAACAGCTCCTAACAAGCTCCCTAAGTATAAGGAACTTAACAGTACATGTAGTGAAGCACGCGGAACGCAGACCTCCCAACCCTGCACTGAAAAACTTTAAGGTTAATAGCCCTAACTCTTAATGGATGGCTTTGTAGGTGAACTTTCGCTGGGTCCAGCACTGGAAATACCCTCAAAAAAACCCATTAGAAAACTGCTGCAATATAGCTAACCTTAACCATAAAAATAAAAAACCCTCAGTCGCTAGTGTTTTAAGTTCATCTAGTGACCATCTCACAGCTAACCCTCCTGCATCACAGCTAACCCTCCTGCAAAAATAGTAAATTAAAGCAAATTTAAAACTTTAAAAATTGAAAGTAATAGTACACCTACCTTGCAACCTCCAATCACTGGCAAATTGGAAAACTGGTTAAGCCCCGCTCCACTTGCTCTCGCTTCCCACCCCACCCTGCCCCCAAATTCCACCCGTCCCTACTATTGCTTAATTTATATCTATCTAGTCACACCCAACTCCTCTACAACAAGTCAGCAACAACCAGTACTACAACCTCCACCAACTCCACCTGCCACCACTTGTCCCCTCCCCCTCCACTACTCCCATACTAGTACCAAATCTCAACCTAACTACTATGCCTATCCCCACACTTTTATTGCTAACCTTTCTGTCATCCATGCTACTCATCCCATGTCTACTCTCCTCCTATGAGAACACAGGTTACCTTGGCTTTCACTACTTTAGATTCAGAACCTCAACTCCTTCACTTACACACAGTAACCCTTAACTTCTCCCTTCCCATATTCTTAACTCTCCAGACCCATCCAATTATGTCCCTGTCAGGCCTAAATACATCTGCCCCAAACCAAGGTACTATTACTGTACTGTACTCAGGATCTGGAAACTCATAGCTAGGATAAAAAATAACCTCACCATGGATGGTGACATCCACCCAAACCCTGGTCCAACCGCTACTACTGCCCCTAATCTCTCCACCAATTCTCTGACCAATATAGACCCCCCAGACTCCTTGCTGGCCTGCCATCTAAACATCAGGAGCATTAATGACAAAATCCAGCACCTACATACCCTCCTGGCAATATATGCACCTGATATACTCTGCTTCACAGAAACATGACTAAAACCTGCCGCTGAGGACAATGAAGTCCTGCCACCAGGGTACAACATGCATAGACTTGATCGTACACAAAAAAGGGCGGAGGGGTAGCAATATTCTATAAGTCCACCTTATCTGTCACCATAGACACCCTAAAAACCCCCTATTCAATAATGCAGAAATTATCACAAAGCTACATATTAACAACCAAAAAAGCATAAACATCGTCTTTGTCTACATTCCCCCAGGGAAGAACACAGACACCCTTGAGGAGTTCCTAACCTGGCTCAATAACAACCAGCCACAGGAAACCATAATCCTCGGGGACTTCAACATTGACTGGAATGCCTGTTCCTCTCAATCCCCGACAACCCATGTAAACCTCCATGGATTTACCCAAGTCATAACCTCACCCACTAGGCTAGGTAAATCACGAAACAAAGCCCGCACCCTGGATTGGATACTCCTCAACAACTCTCCACATCTCTGTGCGGCAGGCACCGTACCAGATGATCTAAGTGATCACTGCCTCACATATGTACTCAAGCTTAAGATTAACTACGGTCACCAACCCACCTATAGAACTATAAGAAGCAACAAAAACTTTGATCTCCAAAAGTTTAACAATGAACTAAAGGCATGCAACTGGTCTGCCCTAAAAAACTCCCCCTAGGTGAAGCTGTCACTTACTTCAACTCCAAATTCCTGGCTATTCTTGACCTTCATGCCCCTAGTCAGACTAGTAGAACCAAGGTCAATGCTGCACCTTGGCTGACTAAAGATACTAGGACCAAAATTGCACTAAGAAATAAAACACCTATCAGACAACTAAAACCCAACCTGACCAACTCTTATTTAGGCAACTAAGAAATGATTTGAAAAAATCCATAACTATAGATAAAAAGAACTACTACTACCGCCTACAGCAAGTACACAAATATAAACCTCAGAAATTCTGGGCAGGAATAAACAGACTCCTCCACCCGGGACAAACCACCACCCCAAACTCCTCTGCCACCAATCAAAACCCCCCAGAAGACATTGCCATCTCCTTTAACACCTTCTTCACTGAAACCATCCAAACTTTAGCAAGCCAACTCACACCCACTGGTTCTAATCAAAACGTAACCAGTTCCAAAGCCATAACTCCCTTCAGTCTCCAACCAGTCTTCACTCAACTCATTAAGACCCTACTTAGGAAACAAAGACCAACCAACCCTGGCTGCCGACCTCCTCCCAACTGACTACTTACAAAAGGCTGCAGATGCAATTGCATACCCCGTCTCTGTCCTTATCAACTGAACCATATCTGAAGCCATCATCCCCGACATATGGAAAATCTCACGTCATACCTCTTCACAAGGGGGGGCAGTTCCACTGAACTGCCAAACTTCAGGCCCATAGCTATTATGTCACCATTAGCTAAGATCATGGAGAAGTGTGTTCATATTCAACTCATGAAATATCTCACACAGAACAAACTACTATCCAACTCGCAACATGGCTTTAGGCCTAATCACAACACCACAACAGGCCTCCTCTCTTTCACAAACACTATAAACCACAACCGTAACAATAACATACTGACCTCCACTCTCTTCCTAGACGTATCCAAGGCCTTTGACATGATGGATCACAAAATGCTAATGAACAGCTTGGAGACCTACAACTTAAACAGGCCCTCCAATGGTTTGACTCCTACCTACAAGACAGGCAACAGGCAGTACTGTGGCAGGGTAAACTCTCCTCACTCCTCCCCATCAGACTTGGAGGTCCCTAGGGCTCAATACTAGGTCCCCTTCTTTTCTCCATCTTTATAAATGAACTTAGCACAGTCATTCCAGAGGCTACCTGCATTCAGTATGCAGATGACTCAACCTTGATCTGCTCTGCCACCACCCCAGCAAATCTTACCACAATAACCCAAAGCACCTTCCACAAGGTTGAAAAATGGCTGTTAAACCAACGTCTAATGCTAAATCTCAACAAAACGAAGTTACTTCTCTTCACTCCAACGTATAGGACCACCTCTCCCACTGTTCAACATAACAGCTAATAATGGTACCATCATCTCCCCAGCAACCCAAACTAAACTGTTGGGTGTCACGATCGACAACAACCTCAGGTTTGATGTTCACATCAATCAAACTATAAAAACTATCAGTAAAAAAATTGGTAGTCTGTATAGGATCAAATCATTCCTCACCCCACAGGCTAGAATTGCAAGCACCCTCTCCCATCTTCTATCTACCCTTTTTTATGCCTCCCCTCTCTTCTCCCACCTGAGCAAAACCGATCTTAATAAATTGTCATCATGTTACAACCACATTGCCAGATTTGCAACTGGCACACCCTACCGTACCCACCACTGCCAGAACTTAAATCTCCTGGGCTGGCTGGAACTGCCCCACCTCCTACAGCTCAACCAGCTCATAGTTGCCCATAAAATGCTCCACTATACGGAAATTACTCCAGCCCGAAGTAACATAATCTGCCCCTACAGCAACAATCGAACACTCTGCTCATCCACTAAACTCCTAGTACTTACAATCAAATCCAACCATGCTGCAGGTGACTCCCTCTTCGCCAACTCTGTCGGTAAAAACTGGAACTCACTACCAGCTGACCTTACCCTAGAGTCTTCACCAAGGATATTCAAATACAAACTTAAAAGCCACTTCATATCACACTGGATATGTCCCTATACCAACCCTGACTAGTACCCCACACATCTCTCCACCTCGCTTTTAATAAATATCCTTACCCGTCCATCCCTCTTCATCTAACCAGGGATAATCTTCATGAAAGCTAATAAATGTATTGATTGCGTAAATTATCTTAAACCCAAAGTAATATGTTATCAATACCAATTACTTGAATTGAAATGTAAGCCTCAGGCCTCATGGATGGTTGTATTACTATGTCTGCAATATACTTGTATGTCTGTAACCTCAATTATTGGACTATGTATTTTTGTAGTGCCTATAACCTAAGTGCAATGTTCCTAGTATTTGTAATATGTATATGTAACTTGGAGCTTTTCTCCCCGGGACTCCGCTGAAAATGGACATGTATCCAGTCGGACCATCCCGTTTAACAAATGTAAAATAAAATAAACATCCTCAATTCAGTCAGAGTATCAGAAATATCAGCACCACCTGACAGAATAAAGGATAGTCCCTTAGTCAAAACATTACGTTCTAAGCACTCTAACATCATTTGGAAATGTTCCAAACTAGTTCATATCTGTTGTTCATACATGTTGTTATGAGAGAATGTGTTGGAGATCATTATTACTGTGCAAGGAAGGGTTTTGACTGTAGTGCATTGGCAAAGCATATCAACAGTGAAGGGGCTGAACATAGTTTTTATTTAAGGTTCTTGAGGTTATGCAGGAAGATGTTAGGATGGGTGATGTGATCAATGAAATGGAGCGACTTGAACTTCGCTGGATTTTTAAACTTAGTGCACATAGGGGTCATGAACTTAATGATTCCATCTCCTTAAAACTGGTGCTCAAAGCAAGAAAACCTAGGAGGTGAACCGTGTTTCAGTTTGCCTCATGATTTTAGTTTCAAAGTGATTGGTTAATTGAGTAATTGCTTTGGGTGCTTGAGATATTGAAATACTCCTTGTGCTTTTTGATGTTATGGTCTGATAAAGCAATGTTACAATTCCAAAAGTGCTTACTTTTTATTAAAGTTTTGCTCCGCTTTTAATACTTGGACAGTTTCAGCTGCATTTCTGCACGGATTTTTGTTCTTTCTTTTTCTGGTGCAAGTTATTCCATGCAGTTCATTACCGGAGGTTTTGTCACTATTGGATTTATTTGGTTTGTGCCTGGTTCTTTAAACCCCGGTGAGCATGCCGAAGGTATTTTCATCTATGCCTGACTGTGAGCTGCTGACTGCCTTGGTACAACAAAAGAACGAACACTTGGTTAGCTTCATGTGTTTCCAGAAGAATCCACCACTTGCAGATGATGCACAACTGGGTAAAATTGATGGTCTACCCGATGTAGGTGAGATTCTGAAATTTTGTGATTTGATCAGGAGTTTAGAGAATGACTTGTTTCGTTTCAAAAGACTTCAGTGACAGAGATTTCATTTGGAGGCTTGTAATGGTCTGAGAGTCATCCCGAGAGGTCTTAGGGTCCTTAATATGCCTAGCTTTAGCGACTCTTATCCTGACCTCCTGGTGAGATGGCGGCAGATTAACTTAGAAACAAGTTTTGCATATATAAAATGACTGAGAATTTTTTCCCCGGTTGAGTGTGAATTAAATGAAAGAATACGGAAACAGCATAGTAAATTATGTGGCATGGTTGGCAGAGGTATGTCCGAATTGCATGTCAATGAACTTATTGATCGGGTTTCTACATAGGAGAGGAAATTACTACAGCAAAAGAAAAAGAATATCTCCCGAGATATGAATGACTAAGAATAACCACATTTTTACGTGGCCGAGGGAGAATGTCCGGGAACACGCCCCAGGAGCAGTAACGGAAGTAAGGCAGCATACATTTTAGTGAGAGAGGATATCTCCCCTCTGCCGACTAGTACTTTGGTTTACTTTACACCTAATGCGCCTGGATTATCTTTAGAAAATGCCTCTGTATTGCCTATGAAAGTAACGGAGGCTGAACAAGTTGTTAGAAGGATGACACTGCAGCAAAGTAAAGAACAGGTTTTTCCAGCTTTACCCTTGCCGTTCTGCAGCAGCAGGTTAAAATCTATGGAACGGGAGTTCAATCGCAGTGGCCAGAAGAGAAAACAACCACCACAGGAGCCAAATGTAAGAACTTTAAAAAAGATGTGGACAGCAACAGATATGAACTAGTTTGGAACATTTCCAACCGATGTTTAAGTGATTTAGAACATAATGATTTGAATTAGGGACTATCCTTTATTCCATCAGGTGGTGCTGATATTTCTGACACTTTGATTGAATTGAGGATGTTTATTTGGAATATTTCTTTAAATTGCTGTTTGGTTATGTTGAATTTAATAATGCTGTTGAATTATATAAAAAGCCTAGTGTTTTTGTACCAAAGAGCCAGCCTGTGTTGGGCATATTTTTACGAACTTGTGAAGATGATCTTTACAAGCTGTTCAGTGAAGGGAAGAAACGGAAGGGCTTTGTGAGTTCAAGTAAATATTTTCGCACTCAGTCCTCATATTCCGATATGGCTTCAGTAAGCCATCTGACTACCGATCTTCCAAAAAAACATAAGGATAAAGACAGATTCAGACCACACAAGTCCAAAACTGCCGACAACACTTCCGTTAAGCTAGTCATTAGTTCTCCGGTCCTCCGTGAGGTGCTTTCGCAGCCCCGATGCCCACTTCTGTGGATTCGCAGGCTGCCACCGAGACCCGTTCGGAGTTCGGTATGCCGCAAGACTCTTCTTCGACTAAGTATCCTGTGGCTGTCTCTACATTGGATGGGTCCGGAGCCGCACCGACTTCCGAGGAAGTTCTTCACACTGACGATACTTGACACAAACAGACAACTTCTTTTGCGTCTTCAGTTCTTTCTAAAACTACCGGGTTTCTAAGGCCCAGGCGAGCTATGCCTAAAAAAACGACCCAAGCTCGGGCACCTGCTTCCATGCCTCAATCTCAAATGCTTAAAATGGCAGAAGACCTTATTTTTATTAGGGGAAACCAGTTCACCCCTTCCAAAAGGAAGAGACTTGTCCCCAGTAGTTTTATCTGAACAGGAGTCCGATGACTTTGAGGTTTCTGAATATGAAGACATGCAATCCCTCTCTGCTTATGAGGATTCTGATGCAGAGGAATCCATTCCTTCTGCTTCTCCTCCCGAGGATTTTTCATTTGGTAAAACCCTACATACTTTAAGGAAGCATTTCCAATGGGAATGTCAGGACTATCCTTAGTCAAAAAAGAGACTCAGGGAATTCTTATATTTACCACAGCACAGACCTTTAGCCATTCCTCCTGTCCTGGATGTTGTGGATGATGTTTTTCTGGAATCCAGTTTGACTCCTGACACCCTTCCTCCTGCTCCCAGGAAACCTGACTGGTACTACAGAGTCCCTGACTCACAAATTCCTTTTCAAAAATCCTACTGCTGCCCCAGAGGTCATCTCCCAAGGACCTAAAGGAATTAAAGCAACCTCAGCTAAGAATCCCATCCCCTCAGACAGGGATTCCCAAGCTTTAGACAGATTGGGTAAAAAAGTATACACCTCTGCAACTCTTGCTGTTAGAGCACTAAAATGTCAGTTAAACATGCTGAAATAGCAGCAGCATACCATGGAACTTCTCAAACAAAAAATATCTTCCTTTCCTGTTTGTGCAGAAAATAAAGAATTACAAGAGTTTGTGCATTCTGCAAGCTAAGTTACTAAGCACACCTTGCAATGTGGCTTTGACACCCTAGAAGCATCTTGCAGGGCAGCAGTCACTGGTTCTGTCCTTAGAAGGCATGCTTGGCTTAAGGAACAGACCTTGCCAGACCATGTCAAATGAAAATTATTGGACGCACCATTGAACAGAGACAGTTTGTTTGGCACCAAGGCAGAAGAGGTCTTAAAAAAGATGGAAGAAAAAGCTAAATCTATGCAGACAGTTGGACTTTTTACAGGTCCAGCCTCCGAGGTTCAGTAGGCATTGCCCATCCAAGCACTGGTCCTTTCCAGCCCCCTGCAGGCCATCTCAGCCAAGACCCAGGGAAAGCAGACCCCCCCCCCTCCCAGACAGCAGTCCCAGGGAATGCAGAAATCTAAGCAATGGAGTTCCTCCTCTTCAAAAACAGGGAGTATTAAGCCACTCCCTTATGGTAAGAACTCACAATGACTTTACACCTCCACCCCTTACCTCTGCCCACCTGCTTTTGCCCCCTAGGAGGAAAACTCTCCTTTCATGCAAACACCTGGGCCTGTATTACTGATGACCTATGGGTCCTCAACATAGTGACCCAGGGATACAGATTTTATTTCCACACACTGCCCAACCCCAAAAGGGCTCCCAGATCTTCCTCCAAACCAGTGGGCAAAGGCCAGAAAGCAAGTCCATTCCTTGCTCTCCATGAGGGCAATACAGCATGTTCCTGCAGACCAGATAGGCCAAGGTTTCTATTCCAGACTCTTCCTGGTACTCAGAAAAGAGGGCACCTGGTGCCCAATCCTCGATCTATACATTCTAAGCACCTTTCTGGTGATACCAAAATTCAAAATGCTCACCCTCCAGCAGCTTCTTCCTATGTTATCCAAAGATGCTTGGTTAGCCACCCTAGACATAAAAGAGGCCTATCTACACATCCCAATCAGGGAATCTTGCAGGAAATATCTACGTTTCAGGGCAGGATCTATGCACTTTCAGTTCTCTGCACTACCCCTTTGGCTGATCCACTGCTCCCAGAGTTTTCACAAAATGCCTGGCTTCAGCCATTGTTTTTTGCAGACAAAGAAATATTCAAATTTACCTCTACTTAGATGATTGTCTGATCCAGGCAAACAGTCAGGAAAAGCTGTTACAGCACCTGACCTTTGTAAAGGACCTACTGACCTCCCTGGGGTATACTATCAACGAAAAGAAATCAAAACTAGTCCTCACACAAAAAATTGTACTCCTGGGAGCAAGCCTGGACACACCATCCCAGATGGCATTCCTTGCTCCAGAAAAACAAGCCTACCTGACAGGCTACTTCTCTCAACTAGCCACCAGAACCCAGTTATCCTCAAAGAAAATCCTGCAAGCTGTAGGGTTCATGGCCTCCTGCATTCTACTCATTCCATATGCCAGACTGCATATGAGGGAACTACAATGATACCTAAAAAGCCTTTGGCGTACTCTCAAGACCTGGAAAATATCATACCTATGATACCCTGTCTAAGGAAATATTTTCTTTGGTGGGCAGCAGCATACAACCACAACAAGGGACTTCCTTTCTCACAACCCCACGCCGCCCAGACCCTCACCACAGACGCATCAGACTATGCCTGGGGTGCACACCTGGACGGCAGGTGCATTCAGGGCCATTGGAGCCCAAATCAATTACATCTGCACATCAACCAAAAAGAGATGATAGCTGTTTAGCACGCCCTGACAGCTTTCAGACCCCTACTCTCCCCGGGGCCTCTAGTGATCAAAACAGACAACACCACAGTGATGTGGTATATCAACAAGCAGGGGGGGGACTCACTCTTATCCTCTCTGCAGGCTCTCCATGACCCTTTGGCACATGGCCTCAGCCATGCAAATACACCTGCTAGCACAATTCCTGCCAGGCTCCCTAAACTCTCTGGCAGACAAGCAGACGCCTGCTAGACCCACAAGAGTGGCAGCTAGATCACAGAACCTTCATCCTTGTAACCCAGAAATGGGGCACCCCGAAGGTGGACCTCTTTGCCTCCCACTCCAATCTTCAGTTCAGCAAATTCTGCACCAGGGAACCCCACAGCAAGCCCTGGAAAGTGGATACTCTAGCCTTCCAATGGGTAAACCTCTCGATCTATACATTTCCCCCTGTACCACTCATTTCAAGGGTGCTTCCCAAAATAAGGGAGGAAAAACTAAGGGCAATCTTGATTGCCCCAGACTGGCCATGTCAGCATTGGTACCCACTGCTGCGCAGCCTGTCACCCCTGCCACCATGGCACCTACCTCAGATCCAAACACTCGTGACCCAGAAGAATGGAGAATTCATGCGTCCACAATTGCAGACCCTGAACCTGGCAGCCTGGCTTATTCCCTGACCTCTCCTAAAGCTGCCAACCTAAGCAAATAAGTCCTGGATGTTATACGTGAGGCTAGACACCCCAGCACTAGAAAATCCTATGCTGACAAGTGGAAAAGGTTTTGCACCTGGATCCAGGCTAAGGGAGCCGAAACAGCACAGCCCTCCGTACCTCTCATCCTGGATTACCTAGCAGACCCTACTACACAGGGGTTTATCCTTCTCTTCTGTTAAAATTCATGCCTCTGCCATCTCTGCTCATTATAGCACAGAGCCACCTCCCTTCTCACACCCTCTCATCAAAACCGTTCCTAAGAGGGGCTAACAACTTACGGCCACCCAGAAGAGCTCCTACCCCAGCTTGGGACCTTACCTTTGTGTTGGAAAAGCTCACCCTACCCCCCTTTGAGCCTGCAGCTTCAGCCATGTTAAAATTCCTCTCTTGGAAAACAGCCTTGCTTCTGGCCATCACTTCAGCTAGAAGGGTTTCAGAGCTACAAGCACTCATGGCTGTAGAGCCCTTCATCATTTTTCATGCTGACAGGGTCTCCCTCAGGACTCGACCCATCCTTCATGCCTAAAGTGGTGTCCAGTTTGGCTCTCAACCAATCCATTCATTTGCCCACCTTTTTCCCTAACCCACAAAACAAGAGGGAAAGGATTCTGCACTTTCTAGATGTACATAGACAGCTCAGATTCTATCTGGATAGGACTAAATCTTTTAGAAAAACTGACCAATTGCTAGTCAGCTTCACAGCAGGGCCAGAGGGCAAGGCCGTATCCAAACAAACAATCTCCAGATAGATAGCACACTGCATCCATTTCTGCAACAAACAGCACAGGAAACCGCCCCCCAAAGGGGGTCAGGACGCATTCCACCAGGGCAACCTCCATCTCTGCAGCTTTTCTCAGAGGAGTCCTCACCAGGGACATCCTGAAGGCTGCAACATGGACTTCTGTTCATACCTTCACCAGGCATTACCACCTTCCTATCTTCTCCAAATCTAGGCTAGGCTTTGCCACTGCAGTCTTGCAGGGCATCCTAGCCAGCCCCCAGTCTTCTTGACTGCCTCCACCCTTTTCTTCAGCTTGGGGAATCAACCCAAGTGTGATGACTGCAACAGTGAAACACGAACATAGTACAGTTGTGTACACTTAGCATAAATGTAGATGTTTGAGTGTATTCACTGTTGCAGTCCTGGTTTCCCACCCTCCATCCCCCTTCTCTCTCTCTTCCTCTCCCCTTCCAGGGAATTTTCAGTATTTAATTTCTACTGGTGGTGTTCTTCCACCATAACCTAGCTCCCTGTTTGGGGGCTCCTGACAGTTAGGGCAAGAAAAACTGATGTAATGGTGTCAGCTGCCTGTTTTTATACCACTGACGACCTGACATCAGTCCTGGAGCAACAGCAACCAATAGAGAAATACTAAGCCTCTGGTATTTGCGACGACTGAGGGCTACCCCTGGCAGGATAACCCAAGTGTGATGACTGCAGCAGTGAGTACACTCAAACATCTACATTTATGGTAAGTATACACAACTGTACTTTATCGTCTGTCATATGTACACAGGAGTAGCATGCATCCTAGAGATGTGTTCTCAAATGTAGTGAAGGGACAAGCCTTGCGGACCTCGTGACTCTTTGGATTCTCAGGAGTTTTAGAAGAGTCTTAAGCAGGTGAAATTAGATTTTGTGAATAGGGGTTATGGAGAATTTGAAGTTGATGGGACGTGTTATTCAGTTAAGAGTAGGACTACTAAGACTAGATCCTATTTCTCTTCTCCATGTGCTGAATAGCGAAATAAGCTCAGGCGCAACAATGGTTTAGCCATGAATTTGACTTATAGTAGTGATAACTTTAGAGTGAAGAATGTCATTAGGCAAAATTGGCGTATTCTACAGATCGATGAGATGGTTGCAGGGATTGTAGGGTCCAGACCTAAGTTCTGTTATAAGAACAAGAAAACGCTAAAACAAAGATTATGCTATCCTAAGGATGGCAATCTAGGGATTAGGGAGGGTATGGTAGGTGCTAAATGTTGTAATGGTTGTTCTTTTTGTGACTACCTAGATGAATCACTGATCTTTAAACATATAATGGGAAGATTTTTCATGTGAGGGCAACAACAGATTGCAATACTAAAAATGTAGTATATCTTGCCCATTGTAAGATATGTTGTGCATTCTACATGGGCAAGAAAGGTGGCTGAGAGAATGTGTTGGAGATCATTATTACTGTGCAAGGAAGGGTTTTGACTGTAGTGCATTGGCTAAGCATATCAACAGTGAAGGGGCTGAATATAGTTTTTTAAGGTTCTTGAGGTTATGCAGGAAGATGTTAGGATGGGTGATGTGATCAATGAAATGGAGCGACTTGAACTTCGCTGGATTTTTAAACTTAGTGCACATAGGGGTCATGAACTTAATGATTCCATCTCCTTAAAACTGGTGCTCAAAGCAAGAAAACCTAGGAGGTGAACTGTTTCAGTTTGCCTCATGATTTTAGTTTCAAAGTGATTGGTTAATTGAATAATTGCTTTGGGTGCTTGAGTTATTTAAGTACTCCTTGTGCTTTTTGATGTTATGGTCTGATGAAGCAATATTACAATTACGAAAACACTTAAAAGTTTTGCTCTGCTTTTAATACTGTGACTGTATTAGCTGTTTCTCTGTATGGATTTTTGTTCTTTGTTTTTCTGGTGCTAGTTAAAAAAAAAATTTTTTTTTTTCCTCATTTGTCCTTCCATAGTAGATATTTCAGCTTATCTCATAAGGCTTATTCCAATCCAGTTCATTGACTCCTGTGAAGGTAAAATATCACTTTATATACCATAGGATGGCACTCTGGTAAATTGAATTTTGGGGATCCATGTAGTAAGAAAGTTGTCCTGTTGCCACCTTCCATGTTCTGTGGTACTCCATGTATTCTTAGGTTATTCTTCCTTTCTCTGTTTTCTCTAGGTAACCAAGTGTTTTGTTTCAGAAACAATTCAGTTTGAGATTCTTTCTCCGAGTCTTCCTTCAGTTATTTAAGGCTTCAAGTGCACTAATTTTAACACTGTTGTTTTTCCATATCTCTTTGAATGGGTTTGTCAGAATATCAAGTTTTCGATAACTCAGACTTCATATGGTTGAGACGATATGTTCAACTTTCCAAAACTCAAAACAACAAACATCTACATTTTTGTGGGGGCAAACTTCTCTGCACCCCCTGCAAATTATATATGTGCCAACTCCAAGATTGCAGTACATTGAGGAAAAGGGCAAATTCCACTATCCCCACTGGTACCGCAATCTGCATACAAATGCTTTAAGTTTTTGGAAAAGTCAAAAGTATGGTCTCGACTATATGAAGTTCAGTTTTCCTGGAATTTGATCATCTGATATAAATTCCTTAGAACACTTGTTTGTTACAATCCTGTTCAGTGTTATCCATTTTAGTGTCTGGTTTGTCTGTTTTCAGGGAGATTTCTTGTATGTTTAAAGTTCTTTCATCATGGTATTTTCCTATGAGACAAATTTGGAGAGACTCATTTTGAAACAGTGTGGTTGATTAGCCGAACTGAAAGGAAAAAATTATCTGTGCCTTCCTGACAGATAATTGCAGGTGTACCTTCTAGAAAATGCTCAGTTCTTTCTTAGGCTAATCTGCAAGCATCCATGACAGGAAAGAGCTGTTCTGACACCTCTGTGGTACATGTTGACCTCCATTCTTACGTCCCCTTAACAAGGCTGCACCCGAGGTAGTTACATTAAGTATCTATTACCAGCATCTTTACTTTGTGTCCTGCTCATCCACAGAGAATTTACATACATTTTGCTCAGGTCAGGGCCCAACCCAAAGATATATTTCTGTTGCCCAAGGTGGTCTGCACCTTAACTTTGTATACCTCTGAGCATTTTTGAAGTCTGTACACACAGATGACTCAAGGTTTAGGACACCTGAAACAAGAGGGACTAGTCCTGGCACATTAACAGGAAGATGCTAGCTATTTTTTTATGTCCTTCAGACCAGTCTCGAAGCTTGGAGCCCTCTGATCACAGCAAGTGCCATGTCTGTGCAGTGCTTCATCAAACAGGAAGACGTGCATTTTCATCCTTTTGCAGGCTTGCCATGATGGCCTTTTGTCTGGCATCAGACCAAAATGCCCTTCACGTCTGCTAATTGCCTGTCAGCACAGAATGCTGTGGCGTATCACCTGAGCAGATTTACACCCATTCCCCATGTGTTAGTCGAATCCAGAAGACTTTCTAAGCACACCTTTCTTTGAGATATCCCATCTGAGATCCTAAGAATTAAATATGCTAGAAAGCCTAACACAAGCTTTGACACAACACTAGTGTAGAGCTTGTATGCATTCAATCTCTAGATCTATGGCCTGATCAATTACAACTTTGCAACTCTTACATACGAGATGAATGGTAGTACAGTAGTGGTTTTTAAGATGCGCATGTTATAGTTGCGTAAGCGATGGTCACCATAATTGTAAATGTCCATGTAGGATCACCTTTGCATTCATTGCTCCATCGCTCCATGCCTAACACAATCTTTGATGCAGCACTAGTTTTGGTGGAAAATCCTTTCCTTTTCTGTGATGCACCCTGTCCTTTTGGATCTTGCATTTGTTCTTTAGGGCAGTATAAACTTTCAGGCTGACTTGGTGAGCTCTGTTAGTAAGTGTACTCGAATATCACCATTTTAGTAACCCCCCCCCATAAAATTAGACAGAACTGGTGATAACTTGGACACCTCTCCCTTTTATGCAGTATTTTTTGCTGCTGTCCACAATTTGGAAGATGCTTGAAAGCTCTTAGTCAGCATTTAAGGACAGAGATCTGCATGCCTTGTAAGTAGTACATCATGATTAATACTGCAGCAGTGATCTTGATCGAACATCTGTGGTTACGGGGTGAGTATGTTTATACAAGTATATGTTATGGCATCGTAGAACAATATTTACTGTATCTGTGATGCTTTTTCCTATATAAAGCAAAATCAAAGCAGATGAAAAAAAGGGGGTGGGGCTGCTGCTTATGTTTCATGTTGTAATGCTTCCTGACTGGTGTTTGTTGAAATTGGTGCGTTTGTAATGGTTTAAAGTTCTGTTTTCCTTTTTTTGGTAGGATAATGTTAACACATTGCTACCTGTGTTTGAGGAGTTTTTGAGAAATGCTCCCAACGATGCCAGTTATGATGCAGTCCGTCAGAGTGTAGTCATTCTCATGGGCTCTCTTGCAAAACACTTGGACAAAGATGATCCCAAAGTGAAGCCAATTGTGGCCAAGCTGATCACAGCTCTTTCCACACCTTCTCAGCAGGTAAGTTAAACCAGAAAAGCAGAACTCTTGGTGAACACACAAATATTTAAGTATTTTGCAGCAGGAGAGAGTAGAATGTGTAGACACAGTTGCGCATATTGTCGTACATGTCTAGATACAGTTGCACATATTGTCGTACATGTCTAGATACAGTTGCACATATTGTCGTACATGTCGAGATATAGTTGCACATATTGTCCATGTCTAGATACAGTTGTACATATAGTCGTACATGTCTAGATACAGTTGCACATATTGTTATTCATGTCTAGATGCAGTTGTACATATAGTCGTACATGTCTAGATACAGTTGCACATATTGTCGTACATGTCTAGACAGTTGCACATATTGTCGTACATGTCGAAGTACAGTTGCACATATTGTCGTTCATGTCTAGATACAGTTGTACATATAGTCGTACATGTCTAGATACAGTTGTACATAGTCATTCATGTCTAGATACCTTGTACATATAGTCGTACATGTCTAGACACAGTTGCACATGTTGTCGTACATGTCGAGATACAGTTGCACATGTTGTCGTACATGTCGAGATATAGTTGTACATATTGTTATTCATGTCTAGATACAGTTGCACATATTGTCGTACATGTCTAGATACAGTTGCACATATTGTCGTACATGTCTAGATACAGTTGCACATATTGTCGTACATGTCTAGACACAGTTGCACATATTGCCGTACATGTCTAGACACAGTTGCACATATTGTGGTTTATGTCCCTTGTTTAAGGTGGTTTTCTCTCAGTACATTCTTTACTTTGTGATGAGTATGTAACTGTTCATGCTTCTACAACAGGTATGACCATATCTGTAACAGGTATAAACAGTTAATAAGTAATAATCATTTGTAACTAAGGTAACATATTGAAAAGATGATACATATTAGTTGATTACCTGACTGCAGTGCCATGGCAATCCAGTTATCCATTTCTTAAAAATCTCTTGCCTGTCTTTGAAACGTTTCCTGTTTCTCCCTTTGAAATCATTGTCTTCCTTTCCTTTTCAGGAAATGAGTAAAACTAGTTTTATTTTATTGTGGTTGTACTAATTTGTACACACGTAATAGTACTGACTTGACTTTTTGTTTGGGTGGGTGGATGGGTGTTACATAAGTTGTTGTACTGTGGTTTCGGTTGGTTGCTCAGGTTTGTAAGTTGTGAATCTCTTACAGTGGGTTGGACTTCCTCTTGTTTCCAGTTTAGTGCATTATTTGTCATTTTGAATTTGTTAGTGGTCCACAGTACAGAGGCAGAGGTTTTGGAGAATCTGTAAACAGCTGTATGTATAGATAGCTCTAATTGCCTTGGTGGTGACATGTCTGAGGTGTTGGCCAAGGCATCCAGTAACCCACACATTATGTAGTGGAGGATTTGTACCTGGTTTATGTAACGTGGCACCTCATCAGGCATCTTGAGAGCGAAAGCTGTCACTGTCTGATAAATTTGTTTGGAATATCACAGCTCATCTCTGTCAGTTGTCCTCTCACATGCAGTGTCTGCTACATGAGAGCAGAGTGGTAATTTGATAAGTAATGCTTCTGGACTGTATCAAGGCCGCTGACACTGCAAGATACAAACACTGAAGCTGTAGGAGAACCATTGCAATTTCTGAGTAATGGACCATGAAAGTTGCAGCAAGGCCTGTGGACTTTGCTGCTAGAAAGTTATTCGAGCAGTAGTAAGTCCGTGCGACTTTGCTAGAGAATGCAGTTAATTTTGTTTTGCAGACTCATTGTCTTGTCAGATTCATGTGTTTATAGTTAAGTACTTGTCAGTCTGTTGACTGTTACACACCCAGCCAGGAACCAGACAGGGATCAAAGTGAGAATCAATCTCTGCACCTTGTGTGTGTGAGGTAAACACCTTAACCATTATGCCATCCCTTAACCCCCATGTCCATATGATTAGGAGTCATACATCAACAGGCTACTGATGAAAGATTTGTTGCATGGAGGCTGAAGACACACATCCTCATAAGTGGGGCTGCACTCTGTTTATTATATACTTCTGAAGTCACCAGATCTTGAAGAAAGTCATAAACCCTTTCATCAATCATCCTAATGCATCAGCCTCAGCGGAGTCATTTGTGAGGCAGGTTTTCATGAACCTGATGAATACCTCTTTAAAACTGTAGTGAGACAGTTGATTCTGTGACCGTAGTAATGTTCACAGCCATAAGAAGGCTGGTGACATCACTGCAGTGGACATTTAAGATGTGTAGTGAGGCCGTTAACATTGCTGCTGAAATAACCAGAGTACATACGATCGAATGAGTCATTGTTAGGATGTGTGTACTGGGGTTTATAGGCTGTGTTATGCCTGAAAGTTATAGACATTAGTAGGTATATCTTATACTGTTGTTTAAACAGAGTTTGTTTGTGTCTTCATGTCAAAATGTCATCAAATGAAACCTGTTCATCTCTGAAGACTCTAAAGCAGTCATTTCTTATGTCTTTATTTATTTTACTTGCTGCCTTTCTGAAGCAGTGTCTGTTACAGCAGTTTTCACTATTTATTTATTTATATTTATTGTCATTTGTTAACTGGCTTGGTCCAACTGAGCCAAAGGCCCATTTTCAGTGGAGATCCGAGGAGAAAAGCTCAAATTACAATTACAGACATGCCAAAAAAAAAAAAACCCACTAATTAATACAAAGACTAAAAATTACGATAGTAATATTGACAAGAAACATTTACATAAAATGAAATAAACAGAGACAAAATATTTATAAATTTCACAAAATCCAGTACAAGGTTTTTGGAGGGTCTGCTTCTCATTTTCAGCACAGAGAAAGATGCACTGCCACCAGTAGCTTAGATGGATGAAGCCCTGACCATGTCCTTAGCAGCCAGACTTTTAGTGGCAAGGTCATGGATGAAGGGTGAGCCCATCCTGTGTCAGAGAGAGTGGTCCCAGCTAAATCACACTGCTGCTGTAGTACCACCATCTTGACCAGAGAAAGAAGGCATGGTCAATACGCAAGGAATCAATACAAGCAGGACCACCCAAGTTGGTAAAAATAGCTCTTGGTGTATGTATAAGGTTTGTTCCTGAGATGAAGGGTGAATGGCCTTGACCTGTTAAGGGAGGGTACCAATGGTTGGCATTGTCAGTGGCAAAGAGGAAGAGGAAAGAAAGAGAGGGAGTTACATTCCTGGTTACTCAGATCTGGCATGTCATTTAATCTTTTGCTTCTTCTTTGGTGAGGGGTGTTCTAATGTAACCGTGTTGAAGTTTGAGTTCATGTCTTTTTCAGTATTTTGACATGTAACCATGCTATCAATGGATACACAGCATTGCTGTTGTACATGGTACATCTTTATGTGGGGCCTGCTTATACTAGTCTTGCAGTCCCCCCAGCCAGTGGCCTTTGTCAGGTGAATGTTCTGTATTTGATGTAAATCATCTTAAGTTGGCTAAGAAAGCAGAAGTTAAGTGCTGCAGACAAGTTGAAGATGTCTGTTAATTTACTGCTGTAAGAACATCCCTCCACTTAGGAGCTCTCCATTCAGTGACACTTGTTCAGTAGTCCTCTGTGGAAGGATACCTTTCTGTCAGCACACCAAGCCTTTAAGGAGAGGAGGAAAGGAAGTTCCATTCCCTCGTCCCTTTGTTTACTGCCATGTGTTTGCATTGATGGTCAGTGTCTGACCAGTATTTGTTTGCTGCTGCTTATGTTGTGATAAAGATTTTTTACATTATGCACTCACGGCAACTTCCTTTCTGATGACATTACAAGGAGGAAGTGGCAGTTATATTGGGACACTAGTAACCGTATTTATTAGTACCAAGAATTGTTATTCCATGATACAGTTGTCTCAGAGGATGCCCTTCTGTTCAGTTACTGCAGTATTCATAACTTGAGATCTACCCACCAGAAGGCGACCCAATGTCAGCCAGTATACAGCAGTCTTATACTACTCAAGGGTATGCGGTGCATCATACGTAGTCTGCAGTCGGATTTAGGCCATAAAAGCAACGTATGCACATACCATCCTCTGAACTTTTCTGCCTCCAGTCAGAACGCCATTCCGACCATCTGTCTGGTCATTTCAGTGATTGTGACTTAAGTTTTGTTTTTCAGATAAGTGCCCCATTGGGAACATTTTCTGTTTAGTACTGTTTTGGTTATATCATCCAAGAAGGACAAGTGCCAGTCTGGAAGACACATTCTCCATAAGGACCGTCCTCTACAGTATTAGAGCCTAGCCATGACCATACGTCCTGTAGTATTTGCCAGGCCTTCATACCCAGGACCCTCAGAAGCAGGCTCACTTTTGTTGCTATCTATTTAGAGAACCAATGGCTTAAGTTGTTAGATAAGGGTATGGAAGGTACCTCTTGGTCCGATGCCGAGCCGATGAAGCACAAGGCCAAGAAACCTAGGCCTGCAGCTTCCACTGCACCTTCACCATCAGACGCATCTCTCGAGTTGTTAACCCAGAGTCACGTCCGACTTCAGGCACTGATTCACAGGCAGAGTCCAGTTCTGAGGCCGCCTTGTCTTTGGTGGTATAACAGACATCCATTCAGGATGTCGTAGGAGAAGTTAGGCTCTATTATGGAGGGCACTAGGATGGTACCACAAACTCTAGTGAGAGAAAAAATTGAGTCGGACACTACTGAATGCAAGCTTTTATCCGGTCCTCTGACATTGCATAAAATTGTTTCTCCTGCCAAGAAGAAAAACAGGCATTTGTCCCCTGCTAAAGAGGCCCAAACAGATTGGCACACTTTTTCACAAAGCTTGTTTCAGGCTTTCATGACACCTTCTTTTTTGCCTGCTCCTACTCCTGCTCCCCTTCCTTCTCAGAATAGGGTTAAGGACAATGATTCCTCTGATGATTTTTCCTGTGATGAAGAGGAATATTTGGATTATTCAACAGAGATTCCCTCTCCTCAGGAATATGTTTCCCCTGAGGAGAGGAGTCAGTTGTTGCCGATTCCCTTGTTGAAGAGATTTTATTTAGTGAAACTCTTCTGAAAATGGGAGAACACTTTAAGTAGGACACCTCCCAAATTTCTGATGTCCAAAAAAGATAGTATCAACTTTTACAAGTTGAAGTCCCTGGCCCCTCTGCAGTTCCACCAGTGCATCCTACATTTATGGATGCCTTTCACAATGCTTCCCAAACCCCAAATTCCCAGGCCCAGACTCCCAAGAAGCCAGACGACTTCTACAAGGTCCTTGAAGATGGCCAATTTCTCGTCAGATGTCCTGCTGCAGACCCAGCAGTCATTTCTGTAGGTACAGGTAAACCATCTAGGATGCTTCCTTCTACCACCCTTCTCCCGTCAGACAAAGAAAGTAGAACCCTGGAGAGACTGGGGAAAAAGGCCTGCACTTCAGCCACATTGGCTTTCAGGGCCCTCAGTTATCAGGCACACATGACCCAAGTGCTCCTTAGAGCTTTTGTCTCAGTCATCAAGCACCATTTCAGATCTTCCAGATTCTGAAGGAAAAACCTTGCCCTGTCTGTATTGGGAGCTTCCTCCCAAGTGGCAAGACACTCCATTAAATGCAGCTGGGATGCTGCAGAGACTTGTGCCTGGGCAGTTGCTACTGGTTCAGTTCTCAGATGATTTTCCTGGCTTAGGTTACTGCCCCTCCAGGGTGACTTTAGATCTAAATTAATAGATGCACCATTAGATAATTCAGCCTTATTTGATCCAGCAGCAGAATCTCTCTCTCTAAATCCCTACAGGAAAAAGTAAGGAACTCAAGAAGTTGAAACATTTCTTGGTTTTTCCTGTGCCAAGGTTCGTAGCAATTTCCAATCTAAACCCGTCTTTGTCCACAGCTGCACTCAGCATTCCTCCAGTAAAACTTTCAGAGGAGGCAAGAGACAACAGAAGCCTGGGGGTTTTCGGGCATCCTCACAACAAAGGCGGTCCTTTCCTGACAAAGCAGGGAGTCTGACTACCCTGCAGGTGTCTCTTTTCCCTCTTTCCCTTTGCCTTTCAAACGCTCACAGGATCTGGAAAAGCATCACCCAAGACACCTGGGTTCTTTCTGTAATCGAAAAAGAATACTTTGTGGTTTGGCACTCTACCCCCACCCTCGTTTGGACATCCTTCAACCCCCCAAGAGCAGCTGGCCCATTTCCCAAAACTCCTGTGGGAGCTTTGGCAACAGGGCTGTATTCAAAGGGTTCCTGAAACCGCAAGGGGGAAAGGCTTTTATTCAAGAATTTTCTTAGTGCCCAGGAAGGATGGCCTCTGGATTCCAATCCTGGATTTATCTCATCTCTACACTTTCTTAAAGTTCCCTTCCTTCAGAATGTAATGCTGACACTCCAAACTGTATTCCCTCTTATTCTTCTGCAGGGGTAGATATAAAAATGCTTTCCTTTACAACCCTATTCACCCCATGTTCAGGAAATTCTTAAGTTTTTCAATGGGCCCATGGCATTTTTAATTCTCTGCCTTACCTTTTTGTCTTTCTGCAGCTCCAAGGGTGTTCACAAAATGCCTGGCTCCAGTGATTACACATTGCAGGCTTTTGGGTATCCAGATTTTTCCATACGTGAACAACCTGCTCTTACAGGGTTCACCTCCTCACTCTCTACTGCAAAATCTGGAGACCACCATTTCCCTCCTCAGAAGACTGGGACTCACCAACTTCAGGAAATCAGTCCTAACCCCTTCACAGAACCACATTTTCCTGTGTTGTTGAATCCAGACAAACTTAATGAGAGTGTTACTTCCACCTCAGAAGGTGCAGGACCTTTGGTCCTTCTTTCACTCTCTTCTCCCCTTGACTTCCATCATGGCCAGAGAGTTCCTCAAGGTGCTGGGATTCATGGCTTTGACCATTCCCATGGTGCCAGTGGCAGTGGCAAGACTACACATGAGGAAATTCCAGTGGTTCCTCATCTCTGTGGACCCAGCATTCTCACCCACTAGAGTACAAAGAGTCCCCTCATTCCTTGTCTAAAGAGGGAACTGCTCTAGTGGATCCAACAGATAGCCCTAAATCCAGGACTTGCCTCTGCATCCTCTCACCCCAGTCCTAGAACTGTACACAGATACATCAGACGTGGGCTGGGGGGCTGTTTTGGGTGGATTTACAGTTTAAGGATTTTTGTCTCCTTTCCAGAAAACAGAACACATCAACATCAGAGAAATGCGAGTGTTGCTTCTACGTCTGCAAACAGGCCCTGTCAATCTGTTCACAGACAGCATGACAGTCCTGTGGTAAGTGAACAAGCAGGGGGAGACCAAATCCCATCTCCTTTGCAGGTTGGCTCTTCTGGCATGGGAATTTCTTGCCCAGTTACCATATCACTATTCAAGCAGTGTACATTCCCTCCAACTGGAACCTCGTGGCAGACTCGCTGAGCAGTTCGACTCAATCCCACGAACGGATGCTTCATATGGATGTGTTCCTGGACATAGTCCACAGATGGGGGTATCCCTGAAATAGATTTATTTGCCTCCCCCCTGAACAGACAACTTCCAGAATTTTGTGCTACTGTCCCAAGTCCTCTGGTTTGGAAGGTAGATGTCCTCTCCTTTTCTTGGAAGGGGATGTTTCTGTATACATTCCGTCCCCTTCCTCTAATCACAAAGGTCCTGTTCAAGATTCAACAGGATCAACCAGAAATCTTGCTGGTGACTCCCTTTTGGCGAAGACAGCACTGGTCCCCATTCTTCTGCAGTTAACCAAAGGCCATCACCACAGGTTACCCGTAGAGTGGGCCTTCTCACACAAAACAAAGGATCCCTGATACACACTCACTCGTCAGCATTACAGCTGACACTGTGAGCGATTGGATTCTAATTCCTTTGACGACTATTTTCTGAGCATGTGCTCAAGGTTTTGCAGGAGGCCAGAAAACCCAATGGTAGATTCCAAGTGGAAAAGATTTTCACTCTGTCGTCTCTCTAAGAGCCAAGACCCATTAACAGTGGGAATCCTAGTGGTTCTGTCTTATTTCTGAATTGCTGTCTGCTAGCTTGGTTTATTCTTCTGTCAAAGGATAGATGTTAGCTATTTTTGCTTGTCTGCCTCTATCATCCAGATTTGAGGTGAAACAATTTCTTAAGAGCGTCCTCCACATTAGGCATCTCAGGAAAATTATTCCTCCTCCTTGGAACCTTAATGTTGCTCCTTGGAACCTTAATGTTGTTTTAGAAAAATTGACCCTGGCCCTTTTTGAGCCCACATCTTCGGCCTCCCTAAAACATTGTTCTTAGAAAACTGTTTTATTAGTGGCCTTGAGTTCAGCTAGAAGGGTGTCAGAGTTGCAAGCTCTTATGGCTTCACCCCTTTCTTGGCCTTTGATAAGGACAGGCTATCCCTGAAAACAAATCTTTCCTGTATGCCAAAAGTGGTTAATGAGTTATCCCTTAACCAGTCCATTCAATTACCTACCTTCTTCCCTTCTCCACAAAACCACAGTGAGAAGATATTGCACTCCTTGGATGTACATATACAACTTAGATTTTACCTGGACAAGACTAAAGCTGTCAGAAAATATGATCAGCTATTTGTGAATTTTCATGCCAGGGCTCTGGGTTTACTCGTTTCCAAGTAGACTATTTCTTCTTGGATTTCTAAGACAATTTCCTTTTGTTACATGCTCCATGGAAAGAGCTCTCTGGTGAAGGCCAACTCTACCAGGGCTGTGGCTTCCTGTCTAAGGCATTGTTCAAGGGCTTAGATAACAGCACCATCCTTGAAGCAACCACCTGGTCTTCGACTTGTATCGTTACCAAGCCTTACAAACTGGATGGCATCTCCAGAGCCAGATTTGCTCAAGTCATTTAACATGGCTTCATTGAAAGCTCGTCTGCTCCTTCTTCCTCCTCTCCTTCTTGAGCTTTGGCACTCTTCCTCAGTTTAAGAATACTGCAGCACATGAATAGAAGGACATAGAACAGTTGTGTAAAATCTTGCCATAACCATAGATGTCCTTCTCTTCACTGTCTGGCATTGCTCCTGGGGCATTCAGTTCTGAGAATGATCTTAGTGTTTCACTGTTGCAGTCATTACGTTTGGGTTATCTGCTTGCAGGTAGCCCTCGGTCAGCCTGATTAACAAAGTATTGGGTCCTGCGTCAGTTGCTGTCCCTTCTTCCATGATGTCAGGTCGTCAGGGGTGTAAAGCATGCAGCTGACGCCATTACATCAGTCTTTCTTGCCGTGCGGTGCCCGAAGCAGGAGCAGTTCACAAGTGCTGGTCAGCCGACTCCTGAAATTTTCATTTTAGAGTTTCAGAACCAAAGTCTTCAACTAAAGCCAAGTACCCCGCTGGGGAAACCTTTTCTTGCTCCTTACTGATGTCAGTAAAAGTTAATAAGTTCATCACTTGTGGAAAGCAAATACCTCATAAAGATTTTCATTCGTACTGTATTCCTTGCCTAGGCCCTGACCACGACGTACTTTGCTTTCGGTTTTGTGCTTTATTTAATCAGCGCACTTTCTGTCGTCTGTATATTTTCGCCTCTAAATATTTCGGTTCTCAGTTTAATTATCCAGAAATGTCGTTGGTTAGCCATCCAACTACCGGGATTCTGAAAAAATGCAGAGATAAAGACAGACGCAGGCCGCCGAGGTCAAAAACTGTCGACGACGCTTCTCCTAAGCCAGTCGCCAGTTTGCCGGTACTCAGTGAGGCACTTTCGCAGCCCCTGATACCCGTTGCTTCTGATTTGCAGGCCTCTACTGAGACCCATTTGGGGTCCGGTATGCCGCGAGATGCTTCAACTATGGAACCCGTGGATGTCTCTTCCTTGGATAGGTCTGGAGCCGCTGTGCAGGCACCGGCTTCTGAAGGTGTATTCAGGCCTACGGACTTTCATATTAAACCGACGCCTCCTTTACTTAGGCCTAAATCTCGATCCATGCCTAAAAAAACGATGCCCAGGCCACATGCTCAGGCCTCTATGCCTAAAAAACAAATGATAAGAATGGCTAAAGATCTAATAATGCTAATCAGGGGTAGCCAACCCCCCCCCCGCCCCCTTCTAAGAGGCCTAGGACTGAAGTTGATTAGGAATCTTCTGATCAGGATTCAGTTTTTTTCTGATTCTTCTGATGATCTGGATTTGCCCTTATCTACTTATGAAGATTCTGATGCAGAGGACTCCATTCCCTCTGCTTCCCCTCCTGAGGATTTTTCTTTTGGGGAAACCTTGCATACTCTAAGGGAGCATTTCCACTGGGAAAGCAAGGATTTTTCTGATTCAAAAAAGAGGCTTGGGGATTTCCTTCTCCTACCTCAGCATAGGCCTTTAGCTGTTCCTCCTGTACTAGACATTGTTGATGCTTTTTTGGAATTTAGTTTGGCCCCTGATTCCCTGCCTCCTGCTCCCAGAAAACCTGATATACTACAGGGTCCCTGAGTCCCACAAGTTCCTTTTTAAAAATCCTATTGCAGATCCAGAGACTTTTTCACAGGGGCCCAATGGCATTAAAGCTTCTACTGCTAAAAATCCTACACCTTCTGATAGAGACTCCAGGGCACTGGATAGATAGGGTAAGAAGGTTTACACTTCTGCAGCCTTGGCCATTAGGACTTTAAACTGCCAGTTTCATATCAGCAACATGTCATTGGACTGCTTAAACAGAAAATGATGTTGATTCTGGACTGTGTGGAGAATAAAGAATTACAGGATTTAATGCATTCTGCTGAACAAGTTGGAAAACATACTTTGCAATGTGGTTTTGATTCCTTAGAGGCCTCATGGCAGGGCTGCTGTTACTGGGTCTGTGCTCAGAAGGCATGCTTGGCTTAAGGAGCAGTCTTTGTCTGATCATGTTACAGCTAAATTGTTGGATGCTCCTTTAAATCAGGACCGCCTGTTGGCAACAAGGCTGAGGAAGTTCTTAAAAAAGACGGAAGATAAAGCTAAATCTATGCAAACTGTTAAAGATCTTTTACAAGTTCAGCCTCCTAGATTTAGTAGGCACTGGCCCTCTAAGAATTGGTCCTTTCCAGCCCCTTCCAGGTCTTCTCAAGCCAAACCCAGACACAGCAAAAAAACCCAGGTTTCAGTCTCAGGGGACACACAGAACTAAGCAGTGGGGGGCCTCCACTTCCAAATCTGGGAATAATAAGACTCCCTCCTATGGTAAACTGTCTCAATGACTTCCTTTTAAAATTTCCAAGCACTTATCAACTGACTGTCCCTTTGGGGTGGAAAGATTTCTCTTCCTGCAAAGAATTGGGAACTCATTACCCAGGACAAATGGGTTTTAAATATAGTGTCCCAGGGATACAGATTTCACTTCCACACATTGCCAACACCAAGTGGGTGGCTGGACCTACCCCCAAATCAGTGGGCAGAGGCTCTAAAACAAGTACTTTCTCTTAAGCGTGGGGGCTATTCAACTGGTACCAGAAGAGGAAAAGGGACAAGGTTTCTACTCAAGACTTTTCCTAGTACCCAAAAAAGACAATTCATGACGTCCTATCCTGGACCTGTCTACTCTAAACACCTTTTTGGAGATTCCAAAATTCAAGATGCTGACTCTTCACCAATTACTTCCTATGCTAGGCAAAGACACCTGGTTGGCAACACTAGATTTAAAAGAAGCATACCTGCACATCCCAATCAGGGGATCATGCAGAAGATACCTATGCTTCAAAGCAGGCTACATGCACTGTCAGTTCTCTGCACTGCCCTTTGGCTTATCTACTGCGCCCAGGGTATTCACAAAGTGCCTAGCTCCAGTTATTGCATTTTGCCGGCAAATAAATATTCAAATATACCCATACCTGGACGCTTGTCTAGTTCAGGCAGAAAGCCAGGACATACTTTTGAATCATCTGACTTTTGTACAAAGGGTTCTACCTTGTCTGGGGTACACCATAAACGAAAAGAAATCGCACCTAGTACCCTGTCAACAAATTATATTCCTGGGAGCAAGCTTGAATACAACTTCCCAGATGGCTTACGTCACGCCAGAGAAACAAATTCATTTGACAACCTACTTCAAACAAGTGGACACAAAAACCCTGCTTATCTGCAAGACAAATACTGCAAGCTTTGGGGTTCATGGCCTCCTGCATTCTTCTAATTCTACATGCAAGACTGCATATGAGGAGACTACAGTGGTATCTAAAAAGCCTATGGTGTCATCATTCTCAAGACCTAGAAACAATGATTCCTATCATACCATGCCTACGCCTAGCGTTCCTTTGGTGGGCAGAGGCCTGCCACCAAAACAAGGGACTACCTTTCACACCACCCCCTGCCGGCCAAACCCTAACAGACACATCAGACTATGCATGGGGGGCTCACCTGGCAGGGGAGTGCATTCAGGGCAAATGGAACCCAAGTCAAATGCACCTGCATATCAATCAAAAAGAAATGTTAGCTATACAGAATGCTCTGACAGCCTTCAAGGACCACATTCTTCCAGGACAAGTAAGTGAAAAGACAGACAACACCACTGTTATGTGGTATATAAACAAGCGGGGGGGGTACACATTCTTACCCCCCCTGCAGACTAACCATGGCATTGTGGAACACAGCCTTGAGCTACCAAGTGCACCTACAAGCTCAGTTCCTGCCAGGAAAATTAAATACACTGGCAGACAGACTAAGCAGAAACCTCATGGACCCACACGAGTGGAAACTGGAACCAAGGATTTTCAACATGTTGACAAGCAAATGGGGGGAGCCCAGATATAGACCTGTTTGCCTCTCCCCAAAACTACCAAATGGTCAAATTTTGCACAAGGACTCTCCACAAACAAGCCCTGAAAGTGGATGCTCTGACCTTCAGCTGGAAAAAAACTATCAGTCTATGCCTTCCCTCCTTTGCCTCTGCTCTCCAAAGTACTACTAAAAATCAAACAGGACAAACCAAGGATGATTTTGATTGCTTCAGACTGGCTGCGCCAACACTGGTACCCCCTCCTGCGCAGTGTGTCACTGTTATCTCCATGGCACCTGCCTCAGACTCCTTCCCTGCTGTCTCAGCAGGAGAACCAGATTCTGCACCCTCAGCTTCTAACACTGAACCTTGCAGCCTGGCTAATTACTTAATCTCTCCTTTACCATCCCTCAGCAAACCTTTGATGGATATCATTTTAGAGGCAAGGAGGCCTAGTACTAGAAAATCTTATGCTGAAAAATGGAAAAGATTCTGTGCCTGGAACCAGTCTCAAGGGAAGAGCACAGCAGCGCCCAATTTACCTCAGATTTTACAATACTTAACTGAGATGTTTCACAAGGGCCTGTCTCTTTCCTCCATTAAAATCCACACCTCAGCCATTTCAGCTCGTTATAACACAGAACCTCCCCTCTTCTCTCATCCACTGCCCAAGCAGTTCCTCAGAGAGGCCAAAAATCTGAGACCACCCAGGAGAGCTCCAACCCCAGCCTGGGACCTTAACTTTGTCTCGGAGAAACTCACTCTACCTCCTTTCGAGCCAGCTGCTACTGCAGACTTAAAATTTCTTTCTTGGAAAACAGCTTTCCTTTTAGCAATCACTTCAGCAAGAAGGGTATCTGAATTGCAGGCCCTTATGGCATTGGAGCCTTTCATCATCTTTCATGCGGACAGGGTGCCCCTCAGAACCAATCCATCCTTCATGCCCAAGGTGGTATCCAGTGTGGCTCTTAATCAGTCCATTCATTTGCCAGCCTTCTTTCCCAATCCACAGAATAAAGGGGAACAGATACTGCATTCCTTAGATGTGCACAGACAACTTAGATTCTACTTGGACAGGACTAAACCTCAAAGGAAACCTGAACAACTGCTGGTGGCATTTGCTGCAGGGGCAGAGGGGAAGGCTATTTCAAAGCAAACCATTTCTAAATGGATAAGCCATTGCATTCATTTTTGCTATAAGCACCATGGAAAACCTATCTCCAGGGGATCAGACCTCACTCCACCAGGGCTGCATCTACCTCTACAGCCTTTTTCAGAGGCGTCCCTACCAGGGACATCCTAGAGGCTGCTACCTGGAATTCTGTACATACTTTCACCAAGCATTATCATTTGCCAATTTTCTCTAAATCCAGAGATGGCTTTGCCACTGCAGTCTTGCAGGGCCTTATAGCTGGCCCTAATGCTATCTAAATTCCTCCTCCCAACCATAGCTTTGGGAATCTACCCAAATGTAATGACTGCAACAGTGAAACACGAAGAACATCGTACAGTTGTGTACACTTACAATAAATGTAGATGTTCGAGTGTATTCACTGTTGCAGTCCTGGTTACCCTCCCTCCAGCCCCCTAAATTCTTTTGGCTATACCTCTACTTTTCCTTTACTATGCTCAAAAGCCTTTTTGGTGTATTTGCTTTTTTGTTGGAGGTATATCTTTGTACTTTTATATTTAATTGCTTCCCATTAGGGGGGGCCTGACATCTGGGGCAAGAAAAACTGATGTAATGGCGTCGACTGCATGTTTTATATCCCTGACTAAGTGACGTCATGGAAGAAGGGACAGCAACCGACGCAGGACCAAAGACTTTATTAGTCAGGCCGACAGGGCTACCTGCAAGCAGATAACCTAAATGTAATGACTGCAACAGTGAATACACTCAGACATCTACATTTATGGTAAGTGTACACAACTGTACTGTACGTGCATATGTCGCTTTTATGGCCTACGTCTGACTGCAGCCTAGATGCAGTGTAGCGCGTACTCTTAAGTAGTACAAGGCTTTTGTATCCTGGCCGATGTCGGGTCGCCTTCTAGTGGGAGACCCCTCAAGTTTGAATACTGCAGCAGTGAAGAGAAGTACATCTGTGGTTCACAACTGCTTTTTATGTAGTGGGGGATCCCCACAGCTGGATGGTTTTGGTGTCTTTTCACCCCAAGAAAATTAGTATTGCATACTTCTGCGAATAGTTTTAACCTCTGCATTCTAATCCGTATCAGAAGTTTCTCATTCTGTCTCCCCTTCAAACTGGTCTCTGTTCCCTAAAATCCTACTCACCCTCCACAATATTTCCCGGTCTCCTTTTTTATACTGCAAACATTGTATAGCATTTAACAAGACCTGCCCAGTGCTGGAGGTTACAGTCCCATTTGCAATGTCAAACTCACCTTTATCTTTCCATAGTATCTCTTAAATTATTTTGATGTTCATCGTGTTTCACTGTTGCAGTCATTACACTTGGGTTATCCTGCTGGCAGGCTACCCGCAGTTGGCCTGAATTCCGAAGTCCTGGTCCAGCGTCGGTTGCTGTCACCTCTTCCCTGACGTCAGTGCGCCAGGGGTATAAAAGATGCAGCTGACGCCATTTTCTTCGGTCTTTATTGCCGCGCGGTGCCTGAAGCAAAAGCAGTTTGCAAGTGCCAGTCAGCTGACTCCTGAGATTTTCGAAATTGAATTTCAGATCCGAAGTCTTCAATAAAGCTAAGTACCCCATTGGGGAAACTTTTTTTGCTCCAGACCGATGTCAGTAAAAGTTAACAATTGTATTTCTTGTGGGAAGCAAATACCTCATAAGGATTTTCATTCTTACTGTATTCCTTGCCTAGGCCCTGACCACGACGTTGCTAGTTGTCGGTTTTGCGCTGGATTCAACCAACCCACTATTAAGCGTTGGTTCGATTTTGCTTTACAGTACTTTGGATGAAGGTTTAACTATATAATGCCGTCGGAACAACCGACGACCGGAGTTTATAAAAAGCGCAAGGACAAAGAAAAAGACAGGCATCCAAGGTCCAAAACCGACAACAAAGCCTCTTCTAGGCCAGTTGCCGGTTCGCCGGTGCTCAGTGAGGCGCTTTCGCAGCCCCTGACACTCTCTACCTCAGAGCCACAGGCCGCCTCTGTCTCCCACGTGGAGACAGCTAGGCCTCTGGAAACTCAAGGTATTGGGCCTACAGAAACTATTCCCTCAGATGGGTCTGGAGCCGCTGAGCAGGCATCGGCTTCTGAGGGTGTTTTCAGACCTTCACAGCTTACTATCAAGACCACTTCAGCAGCCAAGGCAAAGTCCAAAACACCTTTAAAGACAAAGAAACAAGTACAGCATTCACCTGGACAGTCATCCATGCCAAAGAAACAGATGCTTAAAATGGCCGAGGACCTAATTACTCTGATCAGGGGTTCCCATCCCCCTCCTGATAAAAGGCCTAGGCAAGATACTGACTATGATTCCTCTGACCAGGTTTCTATTTCCTCTGATTCCTCTTCAGAACAGGGATATTCTCTTCTGCCCTTTGAGGACTCTGACGCTGAAGAATCTATCTCTTCAGCCTCTCCTCCTGAGGATTACTCTTTTGGGGAAACCCTGCACACCATGAGGGAGCATTTCCATTGGGAGAGCCAGGATTATTCAGAATCCAAGAAAAGGCTCAGAGATTTTCTTTTACTGCCTCAGCACAGGCCCCTTGCTATTCCCCCGTACTAGATATTGTTGATGTATTTTCTGAATCCAGTTTGTTTCCTGATTCTTTACCCCCTGCACCAGTTAAGCCAGATAAGGTACTTACAGGGTCCCAGATTCTCATAAATTTCTTTATAAAAACCCTGCTGCTGACCCAGAAACAATTTCTCAGGGTCCCAAAGGGGTCAAGGCTTCCACTGCAAAAAAACCCTGTTCCCTCTGATAGGGATTCTAGAGCATTGGACAGATGGGGGGGAAAAGTTTACACCTCTGCTACTTTAGCTGTAAAGGCTTTAAACTGCCAGTTTCACATGCTTAAATATCAACAATACCTAATGTCTTTGCTAAAACAAAATGCTTACAAGCTCAGAATGTTCTGAAAATAAGGAAATGCAGGATTTATTGCATGCAGCTGAACAAGAAGGAAAGCATACTTTGCAATGTGGTTTTGATTCGTTAGAGGCTTCTTGCAGAGCCGCAGTTGCAGGTTCTGTCATTCGAAGGCATGCTTGGTTAAAAGAACAAAGTTTACCTGATCATGTTAAAGCAAAATTGTTGGATGCTCCATTACAACATGATACTTTGTTTGGTGTTAAGGCAGAAGAGGTGTTAAAGAAAATGGAGGATAAAGCAAAATCAATGCAGACAGTAAAGGATTTCTTACAGGTTCAACCACCCAGATTTAGCAGGAACTGGCCTTCTAAAAATTGGTCCTTTCCAGTGTCAGACAGGCCACAAAGAGGCAGATTACAGACGCCCAAGAGGCAGTTCTCAGCCCCAAAGCTCATACAGACCTAAGCAATGGGGTGCTTCAGCCCCCAAAGGCGGAGAAGACAAATCACAACCTTATAGGAAACAGTCCCAATGACTTTCCTCTACCAATGCCAAGCTCTTACCTTTTGGCAGCACCCTTAGGGGGGAAACTAGCACTTTTCTCACAAAATTGGCACATGATCACCCAGGACAAATGGGCACTGAATATTGCTTTTTAGGGTTACAGGTCTCACTTTCACACCCTACCAAGGTCAAAAGGTATGCCAGACCTGCCACACAATCAATGGGCAGAGGCACAAAAACAAATTTCTGCTCTCATGGACATGAGGGCTATCCAGAAAGTACCACAGCAAGAGGAGGGACAAGGATTTTACTCGAGACTTTTTTTGGTACCCAGAAAGGACAAAGCTTGGAGACCAATACTGGACCTGTCTACTCTAAATACTTTCCTGGACGTTCCAAAATTCAAAATGTTGACACTGCAGCAACTTCTACCCATGCTGGGCAAGAGGACTTGGCTAGTTACCTTGGACCTCAGAGGCATACCTGCATGTCCCAATCAGACAATCTTGCAGAAGATACCTCAGATTCATAGCTGGCTCAATGCATTACCAATTCTCTGCACTGCCCTTTGGCTTATTTACTGTGCCCAGGGTCTTCACAAAATGCCTGGCACCAGTAACTGCATTTTGCAGACAAAAAGCAATTCAAATATATCCCTACTTGGACGACTGCCTTATTGAAGCGGGGACAGCAAGGACATTCTACTAAAGCATCTGTCGTTTGTAAAAGGATTATTAATTTGCCTAGGGTACACAGTAAACGAAAAGAAATCAAAACTAGTGCCCTCTCAAGAGATAATATTCCCGGGTGCAAGCTTAAATACAACTGCCCAGATGGCTTATCTCACGCCAGACAAACAAAGGCAACTGACTCATTACTTTCAAATGATGGCAACAAAGACCCAGCTCCCTGCAAGAAAAATTCTGCAGGCCCTGGGCTTCATGGCATCCTGCTAATTCCATATGCAAGATTGCATATGAGGAAGCTACAATGGTATCTAAAAAGTGTTTGGACTCAACATTGCCACAGCCTGGAAACAATAATTACTCTCATTCCCTGCCTGCAACAAGAGTTTTGATGGTGGGCACTGGCCTGTCACCACAACAAGGGACAGCCTTTCACTTTACTCACAGCCAGGCAGACACTAACAACAGATGCATCGGATTATGCCTGGGGAGCACACATGGCAGGAAAATGTATACAGGGCAAGTGGCCCACAGACCAAATGCATCTTCATATCAATCAAAAAAAGATGCTAGCTGTCCAGAATGCCCTGACAGCCTTCAAGGATCTACTACATCCAAGACAACTATTACTAAAGATGGACAATACTACAGTCATGTGGTACATAAGCAAGGGGGCACACATTCCTACCCCCTCTGCAGGCAAGCCATGACTTTGTGGAACACAGCACTGGCCTATCAAGTACATCTGCAGGCACAATTCCTGCCAGGAAAGAAAAATATTCTGGCAGACGAAGTAAGCAGAAACCTCATGGACCCTTACGAATGGAAACTAGATCCACAAGTCTTCAGCATGATGATAAAGAAATGGGGATGCCCAGACATAGATCTATTTGCCTCCCCTCACAACTGCCAACTACAGAGAATTCTGCACAAGGACTTATCACTCACAAGCATGGAAGGTGGATGCTCTATCATTCAGCTGGAAAAGCCTAACAGTTTGTGCCTATCCACCACTACCTCTACTCCCCAAGGTACTCCTAAAAGTCAGACAGGAGAAGCCAAAGATGTTTCTGATTGCCCCAGACTGGCCACGCCAGCACTGGTACCCAATCCTAAAGAGCTTGTCTCAAGGGCCAGCCTGGACTTTACCTCAAATTCCTCATCTGCTGACCCAACTAAACAATCAGATCCTGCACAGCCAACTCAGAACCTTAAATCTGGCTGCATGACGAATAATATAGCCACTCAGAACACACCTCTCTCTAAAGCAGTTGTGGATGTCATTTTGGAAGCCAGGAGGCCCAGCACCAGGAAACCTTATGCAGAAAAATGGAAGAGATTCTGTGCTTGGAGCCAGGCACAAGGACTTGAACCGCTTGTTCCTAATATTCCTCAGATTTTACAATACCTAACTGAGATGCTGGACAAAGGCCTATCCTTCTCATCAGTTAAGATCCATGCCTCTGCCATTTCAGCTCATTACAATATGGAACCTCCTATTTTCTCTCATCCACTACTAAGACAGTACCTCAGAGGGGCAAAAAACATAAGACCCCCAAGGAGAGCACCAATACCAACATGGGACCTCAACTTTGTCTTGGAAAAGCTCACACTGCCTCCTTTTGAGCCAGCCAATACAGCTGAGATAAAATTCTTATCATGGAAAACTGCTCTGCTCCTAGCAATACCTTCAGCAAGAAGAGTCTCAGAGTTGCAGGCATTAATGGCAGTGGAACCTTTTATCATCTTTCATCCGGACAGGGTTTCTCCAAGGACAAACCCAACATTTATGCCAAAGGTAGTATCCAGTGTGGCTCTTAACCAAACCATTCATTTACCAACCTTTTATCCAAATCCCCAGAATAAAGGGGAGAGACTTCTGCACTCTTTGGACATACACAGGCAGCTACGCTTCTACTTGGACAAAACAAAGGCTTTCAGAAAAACTGAGCAGCTTTTTGTGGCATACGCTGCAGGATCACAAGGAAAGGCTATTTCAAAGCAGACTATTTCAAAATGGATAGGACACTGCATTCGTTTCTGCTATGCACAGCATGGCAAATCAGTGCCTAAGAGTATTAGGCCACATTCTACCATTGCAGCAGCCACATCAGCAGCCTTTCTCAGAGGAGTACCAATCAAGGAAATTTTGGAGGCTGCAACTTGGAGTTCAGTGCACACTTTTACCAAGCACTATCACTTACCTCTTTATTCTAAATCCAGAGCTAGCTTTGCCACTGCAGTTCTGCAGGGACTCATAGCCACTCCTGATCCTATTTAGGCCCAGCCTCCGCTTTGGGATTCAACCCAAGTGTAATGACTGCAACAGTGAAACATGATGAACATAGTACAGTTATGTACCTACCATAAATGTAGATGTTCGAGTGTATTCCCTGTTGCAGTCCAGGTTACCCTCCCACCATCTCCCTTTCATTGCTGGGACTTGTCTGTACTTCTCTATTCTATACAACCTATGTGTTGTATTTGCTTGTAGAGGAAGGTAATGCTTATGTTAGTGCATGCTTTTTTTATTTGCAAATTTTTAGCCTACCCTTTTGGGGGCACCTGACATCTGGGGCAAGAAAAACTGAAGAAAATGGCGTCAGCTGCATCTTTTATACCCCTGACACACTGACAT
The DNA here is from genome assembly GCF_019279795.1 of Protopterus annectens. Lineage (NCBI taxonomy): Eukaryota > Metazoa > Chordata > Ceratodontiformes > Protopteridae > Protopterus > Protopterus annectens. The sequence continues at coordinate 927,005,054 of NC_056733.1, read as the reverse complement.
CAGGGAAGAGGCGACAGCAACTGACGCCGGACCAGGACTTTGGAATTCAGGCCGACTGCGGGTAGCCTGCCAGCAGGATAACCTAAGTGTAATGACTGCAACAGTGAATACACTCGAACATCTACATTTATGGTAGGTACATAACTGTACTTTCCAAATCTTAAGAAATTTTTACCCTGCACTGTTCAACAATTCCTGTCCATGTTTTCTGTTAACTGAAGCCTCTTTCTACCTCATCGGGCAGCATTATTCTCATGACCGTTTCTGCACACACACTTGTCTCCCATTTCTTTTTGAGTAGCACAGTTCCAGCCTCTACTACTTCACTTTATATGCCTCCCATTGTTATGTCCTCAGCTGTAGGGTGGGGTGTGGGTTCGGGGCACTTCCATGTTTTGCTACCGGTAGGGTAATGCAGAAACAAAGGTAGTCACTGCTGCCCCAAAGATCCAGTCCCAGAAATCCGCGAAGAATAAAATAAAATAAACAAGGTAGGACCACCAAGGCTCTAAAATTCAGTTTATTCCAAATAACAGATAGGTAAGCACTTTCACGTGGAATAACCACGCTTCATCAGATCTTAATACACAGTAAAAGCACTCAGTTTAAATAATATATCAATTAACTGCTAAAACCAATTAATACAATGAAAAAACTCATTAAGCAACTCATTAAACAATGATTATGCAATTAATTATCTAAAGGACCGTGCCTCTAATTCAGCCTGATACATAGCTGTTTAGTCGGGTCTGTATGACAGTATTGAATGGACTAAATAGCGAATGCTATTTAGTTGATCTACTGTCGAAATGGCAAAATAGTGAAGTCACGGAACATCACATTTTTTTCCCATGGAAAAAATTTGGTGGGCCGTCTTCGGGGCTTTGCCATTTCCTCCACTATGGTGCAGTCTTGGAGTTGGTATATTTAAGTAGGGGGTGTGAGGGGCACAACCCCCCACATGGGGGGTGTGGGGGTCAAAGCCCCCCACTTAAATTTGTGTTTGTTTGTTTATTTTATTTTATTTTATTTTTTTTACGGAGCAGCAAATTTTTTCCCTGGGAAAAAATTTGCTGTTCCGTTTGTTCGATATTTTGTTTCGATGATATTGGTACGATGAAATAGCGTTCGCTATTTACATCGTACGATAATATGATATAGACACGTTTAGTCCTGAGTGTATATTTGCTCGTAGCCTAAATATTCATTTAAGTTCATTGCATTCAAGATAATGATCTCTGTTACCCACTAGTAGAGTAAGAGTAGAGAGGGCCTGCCTGGACCTCTTTTCCTTAGAGATATCTACCAAACTGAGACATCTATTATGGTGAATGTACTCGCATGACTGTACATTATGGTGAGTGTACTCCCACTACTGTACATTACGGTGAGTGTACTCGCACAACTGTTCATCTTTTGACCAGTTTTTCATTTTCCAAGTTTAAATTACTGTAGAATGACTTGCATGTTGTTTCTTTTATTCGTGGTGAGATTTTATGCTTTGCACTTGTCTTTTTTTTTCTCTCTAGGTTCAGGAGTCAGTAGCAAGTTGCCTGCCCCCTCTGGTCCCTGCAGTTAAGGATGATGCTAATGGGATGGTGCAGAAGTTATTGGAGCTGCTATTGGAATCTGACAAGTACGCTGAACGGAAAGGTGCTGCCTATGGTTTAGCAGGTCTTGTCAAAGGTCTGGGCATCCTTTCACTTAAGCAGAAAGAAATTATGAGTACACTAATGGATGCCATCCAGGACAAGAAGAACTTTCGCAGAAGAGAAGGTAAGTGGCCTGCTGTGAGGAAACTACTTTCATTATCCTTTAAGCATCATATTCATTTCTTTTTAAATTTTCAGTCCTGATTCTGAGCTACTGGTACTTGGGATAGTTTGAAATTAATTATTACTGCATAATTTTGAACATGTGATTAGCTAGGTTGTGGCACACTTTTGCCTTGAAGCCAGTACCTTACAATACAAAATTGGATGGAGGAGGCGTCTTGCCTTCTTTGTATAATTAAACCACACTGACTTCAGAGTGGCATAAAAACAGAAAATGGCCAATGTTGATCTTCAGATGCTCCTTTCCAAATGACTTAAAGAATGTGCGCTGTCCACATAGTTCCAGTCAACTAATTGTATTTTTTTCTGACTTCTAAACCTGTACTTGGTCCAGGCTTCACCCACCAGTACTTGTCCATGCCTTTCTGGAACTCTTATTCTTTTCCTGCAAGGTGAAAATGTATTTATTTATTGTTTGTTTATTTATTACATTTGTTAACAGGGAAAATTTTTGTTGTGACTCTTGGCTTTTCTGGTTAAAACTTGTGAAATCATGTATTTTATTTATTTATTTTACATTTGTTGACTGAGCTAGTCTGACTGGATGAGGTCCATTTACAGCAGAGGCCCGGGGAGAAAAGCTCCACATTAGTTAAACAATGTTAAGCAAAATCACATAAGACAGGCAAATCACACATGAAATAATACTAATCCATTTTAAAACATATGAAAAAGTATTTTATTGTGCAGTTAGTGCTGAGAAACTTTCTTTAGCATTTTTAGTCTTGTCTCTTTTTTTTTTTTTTTTTTTTAACTGTCATGATTTCCAGAAAACTTATGTAGTAGCAGAAAACGGGTCCCACTCGGATTCAAGTAAGTCCAGAGTTTTTTTCCCTTTACATGAGGCCATGTATGCAAACAATTTATTGAGTCCACTGGAAGATGTAGATGCAAGGCTTTTGATGATGTTTTCAACTTAGATAGCCTCTTTTTCCTTCACATTTTCCTTCTTAGTTTCTAGGAGGGAAGATAATTTTGAAGACAAAGAAGTTGCAGAAAATTGACTTTATAACCTTTCTCTTGACATGGTGTGGATTCATCATCCTCTACTCATAGGAGTGCGTTACCAACTCATGACCTCTGCAGTGATGCTAGCTTTCCCAGGCTTTAACTTCTCCCCTATACCCATAATCCTTGTTGCGTCCTTGCTGGTTCGGTACACGTCACTCTTGTAATATTCCCCAGTTGCACAGGTTCATTCAGATATGGCACTGTTTTTTCTGTTCAAAAGTTGCATTTTTCTGCCCTTCAACTTCATCAGATTGCTATTTCATCTTGGGAAAACAAAATCGCCACTGATTCTAGGGACAACCACAAAGCATTCTGTAGCTATGTCAAGAATCTCAATGGCAACACCCAGATCTGCTCTGAGTTACAGCACAACGGCACAAAAATTACAGAACCAACTGATATTGCCAACATCCTGGCAGATAGGTTCAGTGCTAACTTTACCCCCCCCCCCCCCTTTCACTCCCTAAAAGGCCCATATCTGTACAGGAAGAATGCAGAGTCCCTGTGATTACAACTACCCAGGTAAAAGCTGCACTCTCCAAAGCCAAAAACACAGCATCTATGGGACTGGACAACATCCCAGGCTGCGTTTTACATGAATTTGAGAATGAACTGGCTCCCCACCTAAGCATCATGTTCAGTCATAGCCTCACGTCAGGGTTTGTGCCTACTGAATGGTGCACAGCAACAGTTATCCCACTGCACAAAGGGGGAGCCACCACTCATCTCGGGAACTGTAGCCCTATTAGCCTGATGAGCCTGGTCTGTAAGGCCATGGAACGTATCATCATGGAACTCATAAACAGACATTGGTAACCTCCAAACTCTGGACCCCACCCAGTTTGGGTTTGTGAAAGGCAAATCATGCCTCCTGAACCTAATAGACTTTTTTGAGGCAGTCACCAAAGCCGTAGACTAGGGTAAGGTGGTTCACACAACCTATCTTGACCTCGCCAAGGCTGTGAACACCATCCCCCATTCTGGAATAGCTAAACTAGGTATAAATCCCTCCATCACAAGATGGGTTGCCAATTGGCTCACTGACAGAACCCACACTGTAAAAGTTGCAGACGCCAAATTTGACTTCAAACCAGTGACGAGTGGAATACCACAGGGTTCAATCCTGGGACCTCTCCTGTTTGGTATCTAGTTCTCTGAAGTACAGGCTAACACAGAAGGCCTTTGGCTAACAAAGTTCGCAGATGACTGCAAACTAGGAGCCATAGTAGAGTCCCCAAATGATGTGGACATCCTACAAAAGGGCCTCACTGAGACAGATGCCTGGTTTCAGAGCCATGGCCTCAAGCTCAATGCCAAAGAGTGCATTGTCATCCCCTTTGGTAAAAACTCTGTACACATGAACTACCACATAGGTGGCAGTCTACTTAATGCCGAGTGTGTGATGAGACGTTGGGACCCAGGTGGACAGTAGTCTCTCCTTTGATAATCACATTGCCACAGTAGTCAGGACATCCTTCTACGTGGCACACTTCATCACAAAAGGGTTTTCATCTAGGAAAAAAGAGGTCATTGTTCCCGTCTACTCGACACTCATTAGACCCATTATAGAGTGCATCTCCCTTTTTGGAGTGTACCTCACAAGACATTTGCAGCAGCTGGAAAGGCCTCAGAAGTACCTCACAAAGAGGATTACTGGCCTTAAACAGATGCCCTACACTGTCCCAATAAACTCCAGCTTTACTCCATAGCATATTGCCTACTCCGAGGTGATCTCTGCCTAATGTATAAAGCTGTGTCAAACCCAGAGCTGTTGGACATGCTACACCTAAAGAAATCCTAATCCCTCGAAGCTACACGCTGTAGGGACCTAAACCTTGTCACAACAATAAATAGGACATGCTGGAGGGATAGATTCCTGTCCCAGAGACTTTCCGTACTCTGGAACAAGCTGCCCATCTATGTCAAGCATAGTTCCTCATTAGCACTTTTGAGGAAAAACCTTGATGAGTGGATGGGAAATAGGAAATACACCCAGAGGATCACTTCTGTGGCTCTGCTCAACAGGGGCATAGGAAAATAACTTTCTTGGGTGGCGTAAGCCAGGGAACGTTGTTGGCTAGACTTACTTAGGCCCATGGGCCGATAGCCTAGTACCTACCTACCTATGAAAGTCTCTCACAGATATTTTAAGATTTTTCCATACTTTTGATTTTGGTGTATTATAACTTTCTTCCTCCTATAATGTGCATCGGTGCCATTTTGTTCTGCCAGTTATGGTGCGCGTTAGTCCCTGTATGATTTGACAACTCAAACCTTCTTTTGAACAAAAATGCACTGTTTGAGAGAAGCTGTCATGCATCCAAGCAGCCATGAGGGATTTTTGTGATCTTGCCAACATCCTGCCACAGAGCCTTTTCCATTTTTAAGGCCCAACTCCCATCCCTTATGGTGATGTGAACATTTACATCACTGTGGGAGTTGCCTCTGCCCTCTAGTCTGCACTTGTGTGCTCTCCCATATGCACAGACAGGAGCTACCGTCATGTACTTGGGCTGCCATACCCATGTTTCTCCAGCACCTGTTCTTTGCATTCGCCCTTCAGCTGAGACTGTATCATCAAAGCAGCAACGTGAGCCACTGTCATCCCCACTAGGATGTTCTTACCATTCTTCTTGTCAGTGCCGCCGAGCACCCAGACTGTTAGTCAAAGTTGGGTTGCTTCGACTGTAGTCAAAGATGCATCTCTTTGACAGTGGATTAGGCTCAACGGTTTTCTTCTTTTACTTTGTACCTATGGAAGAAGTTGTTTTTGTTTCTTTTCTACCTTCTTCTAAATCTCATGTCCTTTGGGCATAAATTTCCCTGACAGGATTGCCATGGTAATTGTATGCCTTGTGTAATATCCTGCAAGAGATGATCTGGCCTCTCCCTTCACTAACTAGGTGGTGAGATAGAAGCTCTCATGTCTCCACAGGCCTAGAAAGAACCAGGATTTGCAGCCCCAAATCCTCATAAACCTGAAAAATCTCCATCCTTCCAAGGACAAGGAGTATTCATAGGTTAATAGGTAAGTGCTAGGCTAGCTGCTTCTGTGGGCCATTTCAAATCTAACCAACTTCCCTTTTTAATCGAAATAGCCTATTCTATTTGGTTATAGATTGGCCTTATCCATCTTCTGGTCGATAATCATATATTAGTCCTAATGAGAATACTTAGGATTATACCATAGATAATTTGAGGAGACACATGGACACATGCATGGGTTGAAGTGTTTAGGGAGCTATATCTGCCCATTAGTAGTACAGCGCTGAGTAAAGGGGGAACAGTGATATCCCTAGACCTAAACACAGCCCCTGTATATGTTGTCCAGTGTAGGCAGACTTTCTTACAACAACAGACATATGTTGGTCAAAATTTAGGTCATTGTCGACATAAGTTCACAAATCCCAAACAACTGGGTTTACTCTTAGGGATATATTGTCAGTGTTGTAGTTTCCTGGGTAGTTGACTTCCCAAAAGATACAGTAATGCATTTTTTGGTATTTAGTTTCAGACTATGATTTTGACACCATTTATTTATTTGAGACAAACCTACCTGCTGGATGGATAAGTCATTTGGGGCTTCAGTGACTGATCCTAGCTTGCAGTCGTCTGCAAACTTAGTCAGCCAGAGCACTTTGGTATTGGCTTCTACTTCAGAAAAGTAGATGCCAACCAGGAGAGGACCCAGCACAGAACCCTGAGGACTCCACTGGTGGCCGGTCTGTTTGTGGTGGTAACTTCCCCTGTTTTGATTAACTGTGTCCTATCTTTGAGCCAGTTGGCAGTCCAGCAAGTGACACAGGGATTTATTCCAAGCTTGTTTAGCTTTTCTATTATACTTGAGTGGGAAATTGTGTAAAAAGCTTTGGCCAGGTCAAGGTATGGATTGTGTATCATTTTGCCTTCATCCATTGCTTTGGTGACCTTTTCAAAAAAAAAAAAAAATCCACTAGATTCAGTAAACATGACCTGCCCTTGAGGTGGGTCAAGTGTTTTACAGGTTCACCATGTCCTGATTGATTAATTCAATGATAAGTCTTTCCACAGCTTTCCATATGAACCTGGTCAGACTTTTGGGTCTGTAATTGCCTGGGTCTGTGTAAGATCCATCCTTATGCAGGGGAATGACTGTAGCTGTTCTCCATTCGCTTGGTACAAAACCATTATGGAGGCCGCGACTGAACAGTGTTGTTAGGGGTGTGGCCGAGACTGAACAGTGTTGTTAGGGGTGTGGCCGAGACTGAACAGTGTTGTTAGGGGTGTGGCAGAGACTGAACAGTGTTAGGGGTGTGGCCGAGACTGAACAGTGTTGTTAGGGGTGTGGCCGAGACTGAACAGTGTTGTTAGGGGTGTGGCCGAGACTGAACAGTGTTGTTAGGGGTGTGGCCGAGACCGAATTGTGTTACGGGCGTGGCTAAATAGTGCTTTATGCCATTTAAAATGCATCCAGGGATATTGTCAGGACACATTGGTGCAGTATTTCAAGTTTTTGTTACCACTTTTAGGCTTGGTCTTGTGTGATAGCTGCAGATGAGCCAGTTTCAGGTATATCTTGAGACAGACAGCGGAAAGGGATAAAGTTAGAGCTTAATTTATTGTCCAGTAGGTTTGTTAGATCATCAGCCTTTTTTTTTTTTTTTGCTTTTTTTTTTTTTTTTTTTTTACTTTCTCCAAGTCTTTTGGGTTTCTAATACCCTGCTGGGAATTGACTCCATTCCTAAGTCAAAGTATGATTAAAGTTCATGAAATTAGTATTGTTTTAATCTTTGATGTCAGCCAGTAGTGCTCTTCGCAGCACCTGCAATGTGCCCAGTAATGACCCCTTCTGCAGTTCGTATGGAGTTACATGTATTGGTAACACATCCAAATACGATTTTAAATTATTTTTTTATAAGATCCATTGCTCCTTCTACTATTGGAACTGTCTGGGTATCTTTCTTCCACATTGCTTTCCTTTCTGCCTGCAGATCCCGATATTTTATGACTTTGTATCTCTCTGTACGCAAGACACTGCAGTCACTGGGTGTGGCAATTTCATTGATCAATGCTACTTTTGTCTTCTTTTCTTGAGCCACTATATCCAGTTTTCTAGCATGTATCTTTTGGACTGTGATCCCATGCGATATAAACTTCATCATTTTGTGTGATGCTTTGTGGCAAATGCTTAGTGTTTTTCAGCCACTTCGATACCACAATGTTTGCACAATCCCCAGTGCAACAGTCTCACCACATTATTATGCCTTTCAGTATACAGTCCTCCTGCCATTAGTGTGTCGCAACCAGCAACAAGGTGTGTGACTGTTTCCAATTCGGTTTTAGAAAACCTACATTTGTCTGTTTCTCCCATATGTTCAATGGACTTTGTAAACCATCATGTGTGTAGCCCACTCTCTTGGGCTGCCAGTATTAACTTTTCATTTGAAGTTGTTAATCTTCTTCCATTCCTCACTGATGGGTACGGTTCTGAACCCTTGGAACCGAGTCGGCCAAATACCAAGGTAGTGTACACCAAACTCTCGAGCCACGCTACTACCCACAATGCCCTTCATCCCATACTCCAGATCTCGTTTGCCACGCAGCCATATAGCAGCGTTTTCACTGAGCTCTCCAGCTAAGTAGTCTTGACTTATTTAAACTGTGTGTTTCTCCACTAATTTCTCTACTAGTGTCTTTCTCATAGTCTAGCTCTACCCACAGGGATTCCTTTTCTTACCATTGTTTGTATTTTCTTGCCTTTCCTTACTTTTTACCACCCTTGTGGTAACTCTTCATACCATGGCTGGTAGCCTGGCCTTTTTCTCCTCCTCTTCTCTGTCTGAGTGAGTGCTAGTATGTCTGAGAAAAAGGGTACTTCAGGTTTTAAACACTGCACATCGTGCAGTGGTAAATTACCGAACAGCAACTTGCATTTTAAATGTGTTTATTGTTTGGGCGTTTTGCACCTTTCTGCGACTCCCCCATGTGATATTTGTGCTGGTTTTAGTCCACGGACGTTGAATGAATGGCGCAACAAGTTGATTTTGAAAGAATTGCTTTCCTCCTTTCTCGGAGGCTATTTCTGCGGAGGTCTCAACCCCTCCAGTCAAGGATAAGAAGCGTCCCCGCTTAGACCCCTCTTCACCGGCCGGTGACAGGGGTAAGAATCATCGATCTAAGGCCTGTAGCTCTTTCTCCGAGCATTGGCTCGCTGCCTCGGTGCCACTGCTGTTGGCACAGAGCGCAGTTTCTGGGAAGTCTGAATTGTCGGTTCCGAGCTCGACACCGACAATTACTGAACCACTGAATACTTCGGTTCCGACCAGTCTGGTTCTGGACACTTCGGCACTGACCTCGCCTTTACATACACCGGCTCCGACCTCTGATCCGATTTTGACTACTATCCCGATTGTTACTTCGGCTCCGAGTTCCCTCTTGGTGCCGACCTTACCATTTACGCAATTCAAATCAGAATCCTCAGCTCCGTTGATTTCCTTACCACGGACCAGTTATTCGTCTTCTGTGGATCCGTTTGCCGGGCAAGCCTACAGTCCTTTTCTGGACCGGCCTGAATCCTCTTCCGGGATATCAGTTAGGTCTGCTAGGAGCGTGTCCGAAATGGACATTGTTCGTCTTGTGGATCAGGTATTGACTGCAAGAGGAATCTCCAGACCCTGTTCACTCCGGGTGTTGGGATTTTTCCTCCTTCGACGACTTCGTATTCTCCTGATGGGGATCTTTCGGTTCCAAGGCCCCCTTGCCCATTGCTTTCAACGGTACCCCTTCCTTCGGCACTGACTACTATGATGCCTGAAGCATCTAAGCCCTGGTGGGTGTCAGTTCCGATGACAGCCCACCTTACTCAACCCCTTGCTCCAGGGGTGGAATATTCAGTTCCGGCCCCAGCACCGACTGCTTTTTCAGTTCCCGTCTCAGATCTGAGAGTTATATCCGCACCGAACCCCTATCAAACTCTGGTCTTGGAGGTGGGCCGTTCGGAGCGGGGTGTGACCCCAGTTCCGATTCAGTCCTCTTCGGTTCTGGACTCCTGTCCCTCTTTGGGTGGGCCCGCTTTCCGTATTATGGAAAGGGCACTGGTGGCTAGCAGTCCTCCTCCTTCAGCTCCACCTTTGCCCCCCCCCCCCCAACTCAGACATTGCCAGCCCTTAGCAGGGGACCACTAATCCAAAGCGCCCTTTTTTCCGGGGCCTCTTCAGACATTCCCACCGAAGAGCCCCCTCGGAAGAGGGTGTGCAAAAGAAAACACATGGGCTCACCTGAAGAGTCCCTTACTGAGGATACGGATTACGATGATGGGGAAGGTTCCCCTAGATCATCCCCTAACGATGTTTCCTTTGGGGACATCTTGGAGATTTTGAGTCAGTGGGGTGACTGGAAATCTTCCACCCGTTCCCCGGAGGAATCCGTATTCCTACAAGCTTTCCGTTCCCGGCCCACTACGTCCTGGGTGACCCCTCCTGCAGATGAGTTGGTCAAATTCATCATGGAGCGAATGTGGAAGAGTCCGGATTCAGTAGAAGCTATCCCCAGGAGATCAGACAAAGTACTTTCTCCTCCAGAGGATCAACCCCATTGGTCAAAAGGCTTGCCAGTAGACACTGTGGTGGTGGCGGCGACCACAAAGAAGAAGTTAGCAGAAGAGTTCTGCTGTTCATCTGCCCAACCGGGAGTCCCGGGCGGTGGACAGGTTAGGGAAGCGAGTTTTTGATGCAGCGACCTTTGCCGTGCGTTCGCTGAATTTCTTGGCACACTTTACGAGACTCCAGAGAGATCTTATTTCCAAGCTCTCCGGTAGCCTCGTGGGTCAAGTGCTGTGTTGGATGGAGCACATGACAAAGTGGCTTCCCAAATTGCCACCCTTGAAGCGATTTCGAATCCCTCCATGAGGTTGCTCTCCCACGCAACCGAAGGAGCAGCTAGAGCAGCAGGTACTGGTGTGGTTGTCCGACGTCATGCCTGGATGCAAATTTCTGACTTACCGGATATCTTCAAGTCTTCCTTTTTGAATGCCCCTATTGAGCCCTCCGCGCTCTTTGGTTCTAAGGTCAAGGATACTTTGGCCAGGTGCGAGCAGGATGGAAAGACCTTGGCTGTCGTGGGCCTGCGCTTCTCCAAACCTCAACGTTCCTTCTCCAAGAACCAGAGGAGTGGAAAGTTGTGGCGCAAGAAGTCACAAGGTTTCTTTTGTGACGCACGTGGCGAGGACTCCTCCAGAGGCAGAGGGGGGTTCAGCGGTGGAAGACGCCCCTTTAGGGGCAGAGGGGGTTACCGGAATCAGGGCTCCAGAGATTCTTTCTCCGGTAGGCCTGATCAGTGCTCCTGAAGCGTTGCCCGATTGCTTTCCTCTGGAAGCAGTCGGGGCGCGTTTCTCCCTGCACCAAACAGCCTGGTCCTCCATTACTGACAATCTATGGGTGCAGAGAATTATCACCAGAGGCTATCACATTCCCCTCAAATCCTTTCCAAGACCTCAATTCTCCCTTCCCGATGTACCACCCAGTCAAAGGGAGGAGGCAGCTTCCGAAATCAAGAAGCTTCTTCTAAAGCAAGTCATCCAAAAGGTCCCCCCCCAGATCAGTGCAGATTAGGGTTCTACTCCAGACTCTTTTTGGTGTCAAAAAAGACTGGGGACTGGAAGCCCATCCTAGATCTCAGTCGTTTGACCGAGTCATTTATACAGACCAAATTCCACATGGTCACTATTCAATACATCCTTCCATGCCTTCGGGAGGGTGTGTGGATGTGCTTTCTAGAGCTCCGGGATGCGTATTACCACATCAAAATGGACAAACGCTCAAGGAGACGTTTGCACTTCCGGCTGCGAGCCAATCATTTTAAATTCAGAGCCTTGCATTTTGGTTTCTCGACGGCCCCCAGAGTGTTCACGAAATGTCTAGCAGTGGTGACAGCTTACTTGAGACTTCACGGATTCCAGGTGTTTCGTTAACTGGACGATTGGCTCATCTCCGCCCCCACCCGGAGACTCTGGGTATTGCTATCAATTGGGAAAAATCAAACCTTCAGCCCTCACAACAACTGGAATTCATAGGGGCTATGTTCAACACTCAGCTCGGCCTTGTATCTCTTCCTCATTATAGGCTCTTAAGACTGAGAACACAAGTGCAAGTGATACCCTACTGCAGGAAAGTGTCTGCAAGGGAAGTTCTGCAGGCTCTGGGTTCCATGTCGGCAGCCATTCCCATTGTTCTGTTGGCCAGGCTTCATATACGCCTATTACAGAGGCTTCTTCAAACTCAATGGATACACAATCATCATCCCTTGAACGCACTAATCCTCATCACCGATCTCTGCAAACAAGATCTCTTCTGGTGGATGAGAATGGACGAAAGTCTTTGGTGTTGCCCCTTTCAACCTCTTCAGCCCAGTGCCACGGTGATTACGGGCACTTCCCTGATAAGGTGGGGGGGGGCCATTTTCAGGGAAAATCTGTTCAAGGCACGTGGTCTCCTCTAGAAGTCGACTTACACATCAATGTTCTAGATCTCATAGCTGTGTTACTGGTGTTACAAGCTCTCCACCCTCTTCTTCCTCTCTGAACGATTGCTACCCAGTCCGACAACATGTCTGTGGTCTGGTACATCAACAAGTAGGGAGGGACCAGATCTTACCCCCTTTGCCATGAAGCTATGAGAATTTGGCAGTGGGCGATAGCTTACAACCATTTCCTGATTGCTATACACATCCCAGGGAGTTCCAACATGATTGCAGACAGGCTGAGCAGATGCATCCTGCTTCCTCACGAGTGGTCTCTCAACCTGAGAGTGACAGAGGAAATTTTCAGCCGCTGGGGCCGGCCTTAGTGCAATCTGTTTGCCTCCCCCTCCAATATGAAGTGCAGCAGCTACTTTGCCCTCTTTCCTCCGCAGGGGGAGTCCCTGAGAGATGCTCTGACTCTCTATTCACCCACGGGTCTTCTGTACGCTTATCCTCCCATCCCCTTGATACCCTTGGTCTTAAGGAAAGCTACTCGGTTGAGAAGCAGAATGATTCTCATTGTTCCGTTCTGGCCTCAACAGGTTTGGTTCCCCTTTCTTCAGCCACACCTGCTCCAACGACCTTGGATTTTCAAGACTTCTGTCAGGATCTCATTTCTCACCCCCAAGGGTTGTCGTCTCCAAATCTGGTCACACTCAACTGACAGCTTGGTTGCTCCACTTCCTTTAGTAGCCAGGCTCAAATCATTCTCTTCTCTGTTACGGAATATTATTTTGGCCTCCCACAAACCTTCTACCAGAAAACTTTATAAAGACAAGTGGAAACGTTTTTCCTTGTGGGCACAAGAGCTCTCTCTGGATCCCATTTCTGTTCCAGTAGCTATGGTTCTTCAATACTTGACCGAGCTTTTCCTTAATGGGGCTTCTGCATCCACGATTCGGGTGCATCTAGCTGCCATCTCCAATTTCCATGATGGTTCAGACGGAATTCCTATTATTTCTTCTCGTCTGTGTAAGACCTTCTTGAAGGGGATTTTCCATTCTAGACCTCCCATTAGGCAACCTGTGGAATCATGGAATCTGTCTAGGGTGCTTCAAACTTTGACTCTACCTCCCTTCGAGCCGGCTGCAACCTGTGATGTAAAGTTTCTGTCCTGGAAGACCTTGTTTCTGGTGGTGGTTACTTCAGCCAGACGTGTATCAGAGCTGCAAGCTTTATGCATTGAGTCCTTATTTGATTTTCCATAAGGACAGAGTATCACTTCGCACCAATCCCACTTTCTTACCAAAGGTGGTTTCGGAATTCTCTATTAATCAGTCCATTGAGTTGCCCGTGTTTTTCCCTAATTATACCAACAAAGGGGAATACTGTCTCCATTCCTTGGATGTCCACAGACAGTTGCATTTTTATTTGGACAGGACTAAGTCATTTTGAAAGTCAGATCAACTTTTTGTTGCCTTTACAGGCTCTAGAAAGGGATCGGCAGTGTCTAAGATTACCTTGTCTAAATGGCTTAGGGATTGCATCTCCTTTGTTTATCCTCTGGAGGAGGAATCAGCCCCTGGCCGCATTAAACCTCATTCCACTAGAGCTGTGGCTGCTTCTGTCGCCTTTCATGCTAGGGCTTCCATGGGTGATATTTGTGCAGCTGCCACCTGGGCTAAACCCCATACCTTTATCAAGCATTACAAATTGGATCTGATCTCCAGCGGAAGAGCTGCCTTTGGCTCTATGGTTCTCCGGAATGTTCTTCCATGAGGGCCACCCAGATTGTGTAGTAGCTAGGGACTCAGTCCCATCAGTGAGGAATGGAGGAAGATTAACAACTTCAGGTAAAGAAGTTCTGTCTTACCATAGCGTTCCATCTGAGTTGTTGATCTTCTTCCATTCATCACACCCTCCCACCTTCCCTCGCCAAAGGCTCCTGATGGATCTTCGGGTCATTTTGGTGTGTTAGGGTGTTTGCGCAGAGATGGCCTCTGCCTTTGTTTCTGTTTCTTATACATGTTTCTACTATATGTTCTGCAAACTCGATCTGAGGTATGGGATGAAGGGCATTGTGGGTAGTAGTGTGGCTCAAGAGTTTGGTGTACTCTAGCTTGGTATTTGACCGACTCTGTTCCGAGGGTTCGGAACCGTACCCCATCAGTGATGAATGGAAGAAGATCAACAACTTAGATGGAACATTATGGTAAGACATAACTTCTTTATTTCTTGGTTTGAATTCGCCTCTCCTTAACTATTCCTGCATTCGTTCCTGATCAACATGAGGTTTTTCCAGAAGTTTTCTATACTTGCAACTATATTTGCTTTTAACAGTGGTAAGTTACCGAACAGCGACTTGTATTTTAAATGCGTTTATTGTTTGGGTGTTTTGCACTTTTCTGCGACTCCCCCATGTGATATTTGTGCGAGTTTTAGTCAACGGACGTTGAATGAACAACGCAACAAGTTGATTTTGAAAGGATTGCTTTCCTCTCCCTTTTCGGGGGCTATTTCTGTGGAGGTCTCAACCCCTCCAGTTAAGGATACCGTCTCATCTCATCCTTCACCTTATATTTTTTCTTTTGTTTTTTGGCACATTCAGTTGCTGCCTAGTTTTTATGTACTTCTCGTTTGATTTCCATTCCTGCTTGACGTTTATATGTTTCTGCTAAATTAAGCAAAGAAGTCATCTTAGATTTATTCTACTCATGTTTCAAAACTTTCACTACATTTGGATCTTGTGAGATCAGTAGATGTGTGGAGTCCCATGATTGCAGGTCTATACATGTAATCAGTTTTAAGGAGGCCCATCCCTCCTTCGGAATGGGCAATATATAATCTTGGTATACACTTGTTGTTGTGTCTTTCGGCTTATCCCGGTTAGGGGTCGCCTTAGCGGAACTCCGGTCCGCTAATGTTTGGTAGTGGATTTTTACGTGCCGAGTTACCAGCCCTGACGCACAACCTTCAATGAAGGCACGCCCATTCACGCATGCCTCCACACAAGACTTTCTAGCTGAGAATCGAACGCGACAACGGTTATAGACTGATTTTTATAAATCATTTGGTGAGCATGAAGCATCCTTCTTGTTTTAATATCTAATCTATCCAGCACTTTTTGGGGCCAGTCAATCACTCCTAAACTGTAAGTTAGGACAGGAAGAGCAAATTGATTTATAGCTTAGATCTTGTTCCTAGATGTCAGTGCTGTTCTTAGGATTAATTTAAGTCGTCTAAAGTATTCCTTACTGAGTTTTATTCACATTTGTTCATGTTTTATTGCTTATTTTTCTTAAATTCCCAAGTACTTATAGACTCACTCTTGCTCAAGTTCTTTATCACATTCTTGCCCCAAACTGACGTTTTTCTCGTGCTGTAGTTTTCCTGCTTTAAAGGTTGCTTTTGCACATTTATCAAGACCAAATGACATTCTAATATCTGAAAAAGTTTTGATAACCAGCAGCTGTGCTATCAGCTCCTCATCTGATGAGCTATATAGTTTTAAGTCATTTACAAAGAGAAGATGAGAAATAATTAGACTTTATTTTCTAAGAGCTAAATTGTAGCCATAGCCTAAGCTGTTAAGTAAACGGCATAATAGGTTACTGGCAAGGCAGAATAGCAATGGTGACAGAGAGTCACTCTGGAATATGTCTCTCTCTGAATTTTTATCCCTGGGATAATAATCTGTCCTTTATCATGGCTTAATTGCAAAGTAGTCTGCCATTGTTTCATGGTTACTGTAATGTAGTTGATCAGTGTACGGTGTAGCTTACACATTTTTAAGCACTCTCTTATCCATGAATGTGAGTTACTATCAAATGCTTTTTTGTAGTTAATCCATGCCATACTTAGACTCTTCCCCTTTTTACAGTTCTCCACTATAACTTTATTTAGCAAATAATCCCTTGTTCTATATGACTTTTTTATTGCCCTTTTGTTCTACTGCCATAATTGAGTTTTCTTCTTTATGACTATAAACTCTGTCGGCGTCAATTCCCGTGTATAGTTTATATGTCGTAGGAAGGCAAGTTATTGGTCTATAATTTTTAGGGAAGCTTGCAGGTTCACTCTTAAGTAAGAACATTGTTTTGTCTGTTGTTAACCAGGTTGGTATCTGTTTGGGGTGCGCATATAAATAGTTCTTACTCATGGCTAAATCTTCGTGCAAAGATGTTAATACTTTTAACCAAAAGTTAGGCACTGCATCTGGGTCTGGGGTTTTCCAGTTAGAGGCTTTTCTTAACTTTGTTTCAATCTCTGTAGCCATTACTTCATCTCATCTCATATCCTGTACCTTTGAACTTCTTATTCTTGCTTTTACTTCTTCTGTTTGTTTAGCATCTTTGTGTCACAGGATCTTCATAAATACTTCTCCAGAATGTATCTATTTCTTCTTTTTTTGCGGTCTTTTAATTCCCTTTACCTTATTACTCGATTCTCTATAAAACTTTTTTGGGTCATCAGTAAATTGCTGATTTTGTACTTTTCCTTTATATTTGTGTGTATCTTCTAAGTGTTTCCGCCTGTGCTGAAATGTTTAGTTTATTTGCGATAGTGCATGATAGTTCCTGGTTTGTTCTAATATTGTACATCGCTTTTATTACTTCTGTCTTTCTTGGTATTTTTGTTGATCTATTCCCTGTTCTATACTCTTAACAGTGACACTTCTTGTCTTAATTGCTTTATATTTTTCTGTATTCGGTGCTTCCATGATGGTATTCGATTTCTCCCCTTCTTTTCCCTCACTACTGTGTTGTTGTGGTAGAACTTGATCAGTTATTAGTTTAGCAGCACAGTAATGTATCCTGTTTACTTCTGTTATGTCACATGAATCTCTATGGACAGTCCTAATTACTGCATTCATTTGTTTTATCGGACTTCTTACTTTCTGGGTTTTATTGACCTTCTGCAGTCTATTTCTCTTATTGATTTTAATATATCTGTCCATGTCCATTAAATCAAGCAACTCTTCTCTTAGCTCATTTTCTTCCAAACTGAGGGCACATCCTTTGTTTTCCATTTCCTGGCTGCGGGCATTCTATAGAAAGTTCTGTAGCATCTTCTTGTGGCACCTTCTCTTCTATTTCATCCTGTGTCATCTGTTAGTCTGTGCTATGGGAACTCACTAGCCTATCACGCCTCAGCATTGACTTCTTCAGAGTTTCCTGTTCTTTCCTTGCTGTCTAGCTTCAATTGAATTTTCTGGTTTCCTGTGGAAGGCTCCAAAATATCTAGATATGGCACCTGACCAATGGCTTTCTGTTCCACCAGTTTCCCCTTAATTTGCTTATCCATTGCTTTATCTTGTTGTGGTGCTTTCTGTATTCAATTTTCTACACTGAATTCTTCTCTTTGCAGGTGCCCTATAAGCTTAATTTTATTTCTTGACTTCTCCATTACTAATATATTTTTCTACTTTTTCTCCTAGTCTTCTTATTTTTTTGTATTGTAAAGTTTTCCATATCCGGATTCCTTTCTCTATATTTCTCTTCAAATATCTTTGGTGTTGCTCTTTTTGTATTAGTTAGTTTTGCTTTCTTCTTTGTATAAATATTACACCACATTAAATCTCTTTTCCTTTCCCATGTCCATATTTCTTCTTCACATGTCTCCGATTTTCTTGCTTTTCCTTATTCTGGGGACTCGCTCCATCATGCTGTGATGTAGTCTGTGTTAGACCTACTACATTAAATCCTTCACTTCACAGGCATTCCATAACTTCAACTTCTATTTCGTTAACTTCTGCTTTACTAATCATCTTTTCTACAATCTGAAGCAGTTGACTTCATTCATTCTGCACATATGGGTATACGGATCTGATTTGGATCCGAGCCAGCAAAACTTTTCAAGCATCAACTCCAAGCTCCTCCCTTACCTATATTACATCACTTCCTCCTATCTATCCCCTGATCTCATTTGCCGCTCTAAGAGTCAGCATCGTGGTCTCTAAGCTCTAAGCAAGGTGGTAAGGTTTTTTGGTCTTTTTGGCGAGAGTTGAGTGTGAGTACCTTACCTTTTTTTTCCTCCCTTCACGTTGGTCGTTGTGTTAGTTGTAAAAAAAAAAAAAAAAAAAAGTTAGTTTTAAGTGTTTTGTTTTGTGATACTGGTTTCCCGCCTAGGCCCAATCCCTGTTAAGTGTGTGTGTGAGTGGGCTGTTAGGGCTTGTACTGTTTCTACTATGGCTGAACAGCCTAAGGTTCTATTTAAGAAGTGCACAGAGTGTGGTCATAAGCTCTCACCAGCCGATGGCCACACTCTGTGTTCTTTGTTTAGGGGTCGCCCATCTGGCTGCATCCTGCGGCATTTGTTCAGGCTTTAACCCCAGGGTGTTGAAGGATCGTCGGGCTAAGCTTGTGGCTATATGGGTCTGCTGCCAGCTTCTGCCCTGGAGTCTGCCTCGGTCTCCTCCCCAGCCAGTGACACGGTGAAGGCAGGGACTCAACCTCCCGCCAGGCCTGCTTCGTCGGAGTCATCCCTGAGAGGTAGGGACAGAAGGGAGAAGAAGCACCATAAAAAGATAGGCCCAGGAAAAGATCACTGGACAGGGAGTCTTTCTCCAGCCCCTCTTCAAAGGTACCCAGGTCTCGTTCTCCTCTGCTCTGCTCTCACCGTTTCTCGCTGGAGCCGACGGAGTCTTTGGAGCCGAGGCACTCTTCTCAGATCCGACCCAGACCAGAGTCGGTCGCTTCCTCCAGGTCGACTCGGAGCGTCTCCAACCTTGATATGGACAGACTAATGAGGTTCATTCAGAGCCAGATTCAGATGGGGGTCTTACCAGGGCCCTCGCCCATTGAAGAGGGGCCTCCTTCTTCAACTATGTTCCATCCTATTGCTCCTTCCCCGATCAGACCCGATGCTTCGGGGTTCTTAGGTCCGAGACCTTTTGGAGCTGTTGGGCTGGCGCCGATGGTTCTCCTGTCCTCGACGCTGGCCCTTACCTTGAGTTCCTCGGATCCGTGGTCGGGGAGTCAGACCAGAGGGTCGAGATCTCGCTCTTTCGGATCCCATCCTCGGTGCTCGGACTACCCCACCGTCAGCTCCGATCCCTGCTTCGGTGCCGGGGAGAGCCTCATCTTTACGTTCTACGGAGGTGTGCTCTCCATCGGCATTCGGGGCAGTGGAAAGGGTTCTCTCCCAGCGGTTGAGACCTACTCTGATCCTACCCAGACCCCTCTGATTTTGGATTCTGCTCCCATTACTCTGTCGCAGGGACAGCCCGTGCCAAAGCAACCCCAGGTTGTTCCCCTCAGGGAACCTCCAGAGACTTACGAATTCTCTCCAGAGAATCCCACTGGAGAGGAACCTCATAAGCGCAAGTGTAAGAGGAGGCACTTGGACTCCCCTGAGTCCATTACCACTGATATGGACTTGGATGAAGGAGAGGGTTCCCCCAGATCACCTACCGAGGACGTCTCGTTCGGAGACATTATGGAGATCCTCCGCCAAAGAGGAGGTTGCGGATGAGTCCGTATTCTTGGAGGCCTTTGGCGCGGGCCCATCTACTTCCTGGGTCTCCCCTCCAGCGGACTCTTTGGTGGACCTTATCACCACTAGGGCATGGAAGGATCCTGACACCGTAGAGCCTATACCCAAAAGGCCAGACAAAATTCTTTCCCCGCTGTCAGACAGGCAGGCATGGTCTAAAGGAGCCCCAGTAAACGCTTTGATGGTTGCAGCTGCAACAAAGGAGGAACTGGCACAGGAGAGTTCCTCGGTTCATCCACCAGACAGAGTCTAGGTCGATGGATCATTTCGGGAAGCGCATGTACTCGTCAGCGGCATTTTCTATTCGTGCGCTGAATTACTTGACACAAGTTATCCGACTGCTGCGAGACCTTATATCGGAATTAACTGAGTCACCCCCAGAGTCTCTGTCGCAGCTGGACAAGCAGTCTCTCACTGCGAAGATGACTACACTGAAATCAGTGACTAATACCTCTATGCGTCTCCTCTCTCATGCTACGGAGGGAGCCGCTAGGGCTGCTGGTACAGGCGTTATGCCTGGATCAGGTTGTGTCAATTTGTGGACCCCTTTTAGGCGTCTTTCATCAACGCCCCTTTCGATGGATCATCCCTGTTTGGGAAGACTGTACGTGACACACTAACCCAGAGTGAGAATGACGGAAAGACTTTGTCAGCCGTCAGAATCTGCTTCTCTAACCCCCAGAGGTCCTATTCCAGGAACCAAAAAGGGCAAAATAAGATGTGGTTCCAGAAATCACAGTCCTTTTGTGACACTCAGGAGTATTCATCCCCCAGAGGCAGAGGGGGGTCCCAGAAACTTCGGGTCTAGGGAATCCTTTTCCGACAGACCCGCACAGCAACCCTGAGGGGTTGCCTGGCTGCTCTACCCTGGAGGCAGTCGGGGGAAGATTTTCCTTACATCCAGCGGCATGGGAGTCCATTACTGCAGACTGCTGGGTGTTAAACATCATATCCAGAGGATATTCTATCCCCTTCATTTCATGTCCCATTACTCCAGCATACCTTCCAGATGTTCCACCCACTTGCAGGGAGGCTGCAGCTTTAGAGGTTTCAAAGCTGCTACAAAAATGAGCCATCGAGCCAGTCCCCCCAGATCAATCCGGATCAGGCATCTACTCCAGGTTCTTTTTAGTGCCAAAGAAGATGGGGGACCTCAGGCCCATTCTGGACCTGTCTATCCTCAACCTGTCGGTAGAGAAACAAAAATTCTGGATGGTCACTCTACAGTCCATTCTACCATTTCTGAGAGAATGCGACTCTATGTGCTCGTTAGACCTCCAGGATGCTTACTATCACATCAAGGTCCACAGGAGCTCCAGGAGGTTTCTACACTTCTGGCTAGGGGCCGGTCACTTTCAATTCAGAGCCCTACCCTTTGGTCTCACCACAGCTCCAGGGTGTTCACCTAGGTTATGGCGGTCGTAGCGGCTCACCTGAGACTTCAGGGCATTCAGGTATTCCCCTACTTAGACGACTGGCTCTTCCCTGCATCCACCTAATGTCTCTTGTGTCAGGCCCTACACTACTTCCTCGGTCTGGCTCACAAGTTAGGCATCACGATCAATGTCAACAAGTCACACCTGGCTCCGGTTCAGATCATAGACTTCATCGAGGCAAGGTTGGATTTGATTCAGTCAAAGATTTTTTTCACCGCGGAAAGGATAGAAAATCTCAGACTCCATGTATCGGCGATCTTGGATCACTCGGTAGTCAAAGCAGCCGATGTTCTGAGGGCCCTGGGTTCGATGGCAGCCGCAATCTCTATCCTCCCTCTTGCACATCTTCACATGAGGGTCCTTCAGTGGAATCTGGCAGTTCAATGGTCCTGGCTAGACCTTCCGATGGATTTCCACATCCGAATCAATCGGACATACAGAACGTCACTACAGTGGTGGCTTCAATCGGCGGACATTTTCGCGGGGCGCAACTTTCTAGCCCCTCCGGCTTAAGCCACTGTGACCACGGATGCTTCCTAGCTCGGGTGGGGGGGCACTTCCTGGGAAGAACGGTCCAAGGCACGTGGTCTCCTCCAGAGACCAAGCTACACATCAGTGTTCTGGAGATGAGGGCAGTGCTTTTAGCGTTGAGAGCCTTCCACCCTGTCCTACATCGGGAACGGTAGCCATTCAATCAGACAACATGTCTGTAGTCTGGTATATAAACAAACAGGGAGAGACCCAATCCTACCCCCTTTGTTGTGAGGCCATGAGGGTTTGGGAGTGGGCCATATCCACCAGCCGGTTTCTCATAGCAATGCATATCCCAGGACACCCCAACATTCTAGCGGACAGTCTCAGCAGGGCACTCCTTCTGCCTTACGAGTGGTCTCTGAAACAATCAGTGGCAGAGATGATCTTCCATGTTTGGGGTCAACCTTGCTGCGATCTCTTTGCATCTCCTTCCAACGCGAAGTGCAGCAACTTCTTTGCTCTGATCCCCCCTCCAGGGGATGTCCCCAGGGACGCTCTAGTCCATGCTTAGCCTCCCGGGCTACTGTATGCTTATCCCCCGTTACCTCTTATTCCGAAGTTCCTTCAGAGAGCTTGCCGGCTGCAGTGTAAAGTCATTCTCATAGCTCCCTTCTGGCCGCGTCAAGTATGGTTTCCCTTCCTATGGTCTCACCTGTTGGTTCCTCCATGGACTCTAGATCCATGCCTGGATCTGATTTCTCACCCGTCGGGCTTGCCCCTGCCCAACCTGGACAGTCTCAAGCCCACGGCGTGGCTGCTCCAGTTCCCATGATCATCAGGACTCCTGGACTTTCGTCCTCTGTTAAGAATATTCTGGTAGCTTTTCTTAAAGCCTCCACTAGGAAACTCTGCAATAGCAATTGGAGACATTTTTGCGTTTGGGCCTCAGCACATTCTGAACCCGTTTACAGCCCCCGTTCCGGTCATACTGGATTTTCTGGCCGATCTTTTTCGATCAGGCGCTAGTGCTTCCACCATCAAGGTTCAGCTGGCTGCCATCTCTAATTTTATGTGGGTGAAAATAAGGTTGCTCTGGCTTCTGCCAAATTGTGTAAAACTTTCCTGAAGGACACTTTTTTATTGCGACAACCAGTTAAAGAAACAGTGCCCCCCTGGGATCTGACTTTAGTCCTTCAGGCTTTGACCCCCCCCCCTTTCGAGCCAGACGGTTCAGTTCCGATTACGTTTTTGTCATGGAAGACAGCCTTCTTGGTCGCTATCACTTCAGCCAAGAGAGTTTCAGCGTTGCAGGCTTTATCCTCCTTGCCCCCCCTATTTGGTTTTCCAAAAGGATAGGGTTTTGCTGCGTACGAACCCTTCCTTTCTTCCCAAGGTGTCCTCAGCAGCCAATATTAATCAGTCTATCAATTTGCTAGTCTTCTTCCCAAATTTCCAAAATAGAGGTGAACATGAGCTTCATTTATTAGATGTCCATAGACAGCTTCGTTTTTACCTTCATAGGACTAAACCCTTTCGGAAGTTGGATCAATTGTTTGTATCCTTTTCTAAACCATTTTTGGGCAAAGCTGTTTCGAAAGTGTCCTTAGCAAGGTGGATAACTGTTTGTATTGCACAGGTTTATAAGGACAAAGGTTTATCTCCTCGTGGTGTATTGAAGGCTCATTCTACTACAGCAATGGCCACTTCTGCAGCTTTCTGGTCAAGAGTTCCGTTAGACCATATCTGTGCGGCAGCGACTTGGGCCAATTCGCACACATTCATCTCTCATTATAAATTGGATCTTATTTCTAGGGTGCTCAGAAATATCCTTCCATAAGGGCCTCCCAGGAATATTAGTAGCTGGGGACTCTGTCCCATATGTGCAAAATGAATGAAGTCAACTACTTCAGATAAAGAAGTTATGTTCTTACCATAACGTTCCATCTGAGTAGTAGACTTCATTCTTCTGCACCTTCCCTCCCTCCATCCCCCTCACTCGTTCCATCTGAGTAGTTAGACTTCATTCTTCTGCACCTTCCCTCCCTTCATCCCCCTCACTTTCAGGTTTTTCCTGTTTAGGATTGTGTTATGTTGCCTTTTAGTGTCAGCAAACTCGATCTGGGGATAGATAGGAGGAAGTGATGTAATATAGGTAAGGGAGGGGGTTGGAGCTCGGAGCTGATGCTTGAAAAGTTTTGCCGGCTCGGATCCGA